>NC_065508.1:42167263-42184339 GCF_006386435.1 Epinephelus moara | reverse complement strand
GGGGGCAAACACTTTTTCACACAGGGCCATGTAGCTTTGGATTTTTTTCTTCCTCATTAATAAAACCCTTCATTTAAAAACTGCATTTTGTGTTTACTTGTGTTATCTTTGACTAATGTTTAAATTTGTTTGATGATCTGAAACATTTAAGTGTGGAAAACATGCAAAAAAGTAAGAAATCAGGAAGGGGGCAAACACTTTTCCACACCACTGTATATATATATATATACAGTATGTACTGTATATATATATACATATATATATATATATGACGCACGTGTGTAAGTTAACAGTCCAGGAAGCAAGGGAAGAACATTTAATAAAGCCCTGGAAGGTGGGAGTGGATGAACCCGGTTAAAGATTACCCGCCCGGATAAAGCGAGCACGCCGCAAGGAGGCAGGGGTCATTTCATTGGTCAACAGTAAATCTGGCGTTCTATTGGTTGGGGGATTTTGACAGGGTTGTTACACAAAAAAATCCAAGCGCAGGGCAGAAATCTGAGAGCAGAAATTCCACGAGCGCACAGAAACAGTTTGAGCACGAGGAGAAAAGCCGAAGCTCGAGCAGGAAATCTGTGCAAGCAACATGGTATCTGAGTGCGAGCAACCTGATATCTGAGTGTGAGCACACAGTTTGAGCAGAAACAGAGTAGATCCAAGCGCAAGCAGAGGCTATTTGAGTGCGAGGGCAGGGTTTTTGAGCGTGAAATCAATAAATAATGCTCTCAAACTGATAGACCACTCTCTTGAATAAAGATAGGGATAAAGCTCCATAGATGTATCGTATTTAACCGGCAGAATAAACTTTTCATGGCAAAACAACAAAGGTAAGAGAAATTTTACAACTATCGTTCGGCAAAACGATTTCTGTTGTTGTTGTTGTTCTTTGGCCTCTAGCTCTTTTTTTTTTTTTTTGCTTTGTTTTCATTTTGTTTTTTGGTTTATTTTGTTCTACATAGTCATTTCACTTGTTTTTATATATTTTATTTGTTGTGTTATTCGTAATTTGCTTATGTGTTTTTAAGTACAGCCCATTGAGGCATTTTTTGTGATTTTAAATTTTGACTTGACTTGCTTTGGCACACATGTGGAAACAGCGGCGTCTCTGCTTTCATTTGAGGTGTCTGCAGTGTGTTTTGAATAATGTGCTGTCGAGTTAAAGCCCGAAATATGTTGATTGGGTCAGCACATCGGTGCTGCATGGAGTTTGATTTGTTGTTATTCATTTAGTTGCTGTTTGAGCTGTGTTTGGGGCATGTAAAAAGGGTTTATACAGCCTTGTAACCCAGGTCCTGCTGTTTAATTTGATGTGCAACATCACTATATTCTTTGTGATTAGTGCATTGTTTCACACTGTGTTTGCAAAGTCGTTCCCAATTGGGGGACTTTCGGGTTTAACAGGTTGGGCAATCCAATAATAGAAGACGAGTGCTCATTCTTTGTAAAAATTCTTTGTCAAAATACATTAAAATCACGTGTTAAACAGGGAATTATTCCATTTTTTTTCAGGGGAGAAACCCCCAGACCACCAGGTAAAAAACTGTTCCCACTTCAGGGCTAAAGCCCCGGATGTTTTCAACTCCTAGCGACGCCCCTG
The DNA here is from genome assembly GCF_006386435.1 of Epinephelus moara. Lineage (NCBI taxonomy): Eukaryota > Metazoa > Chordata > Actinopteri > Perciformes > Serranidae > Epinephelus > Epinephelus moara. The sequence continues at coordinate 42,182,742 of NC_065508.1, read as the reverse complement.
AAAACGGTCAAAAAGTTGAGTGTGGAATGATGGACACTTGTCAACCTCAAAAGTCTCCACCTTTGTGACATAGCAGAGGCTATCCATGTTATACATGTTTTTTGCACTTAGTACCAATACTGTTGTCAAATAGAAGTCATCAGTAATGTTTGTTGGGTCTGTAATAATTTGGTACTATGAACAATAATGCGAATGCTAACGTTAGCTGGCTAGCTAACGTTAGCATTCGATAGCTAGCTACCTTGCTCCTACCTATGGTGGCACATTTTAATCAGCATTGACGTTGTGGCAAGTTTGGTTTATGTGTGGGCGGAGATAGCTGTCAAATGTGGGTGATAATGCTCAACCGGCCATTTGCAATTCACCATTTAAAAAGAAGACAAAGTAGAAGAGGTGGGTAAAAGAAAAAACTGTCACATCTAGTAAGTGGAAAACAGCAGTCCACGATCTGAGACAACACTACCTGTTGAAATTAGTGCACCATGCAAGAAGTACATAGTGTATCAACCCGATCTCACAGAAATACGTGAAATGACCACGACCTCATAACACCGCATTCCGTGGTGGCGGCACGTAATGGGTTAAAACAATGCCAATGTAAAGTCAATTAGGACCCCTAGTTGTGGTGAACACACAAATTCCCTGGTTCAACAACGTCATGCAATGGGCGGTGGTTAATGTTGTTTTCTAGTTTAGAAAATTTTATTTTATCGCTATTTTTATCGTCATTTGACTGAAACTATTATCGTGCATTAGTTATGGTCATTTGTTCTCTAAAACATTGAATTGTGTGTGATATAACTGTCATTTTGATGTGATGAGGTAGTTAGATTATAGTTATTAGAGGATAAATTGTTCCACTTATGTTATTAAAACGGCAAAAATATTCCTCTTTTATACTTTCCCCTTAATAATAACCTAATAATAATAACATGATAGTTTGGCTGTACTAGATATTTAATATATTCAGTAGATTTACTTTTTTACGACCCTATTTCACAACTCTACAGTCCAAGAACTACCATCCCAAAAACACCATCTCTAGAGTACTAGCTAAAATATCTGAAATTAAACAACATCCTTACTTTTACTAGTTCATCTAGGTGCAGTGTAATTACTAGTTTGGCTTTACTAGATAATATTCAGTAGATGTATCTTTTTACGACCCTATTTTACAACTCTACTTTACAAGCCGGAAGAACAACTATTCCAAAAACGGCATTTCCAGAGTACTAGCTAAAATATCTGAAATTAAACAACATCCTTACTTTTTCTTAACATAGTTCATCTAGGTGTAGTGTATTTACTAGTTTGGCCCTATTAAGAAGCTTACTTTTCAAATCAGAAGAACTACAACTGTGTTGCTGATATGTATCAAGCTGCATCGCGCAATCCTAGGGAATTGTAGTTTTAAAAAAATGGTAAACATATTTGTGTAATCAGATTTTGAATATCTAATTTTTAAAGAGGCAACAGATAGCATCTTTTCCTAAATATATCATTATGAAAATAATGTGGGTTGCACAGGGTAGTGGCTACAGTAAAATCAGACTATCAGTGTTTACATAGGTTACTTAGTGGCTTTGCAATTTTTGCAATAAGCTTCTGCCACCGGTGCCAAAATTTCGTGGAAAAAAAATCGCTTTATGGCAGGAAACGCGTCAAGTATTGCTAAACTGGTCGGTCAGCCAATCAGGGACTGGATTGGGCATGAGATAGTTGAGTCACGAGCACAATGGCAGACGGACAAAGTTTGGAGACAAGTGAAAAATGACCTAACAAAAGAAAACGTGCTCCTCTATCTGAGGAGGCAAAGAAGAGCAAAAAGGAGTGATTAAAGAAGAGGAAAAACAAGAGTAAACCTCAGTCAGGTGTTCAAAAGATGGAGGGAGCTCCGTGACCAAAGAGGCTTCAAAACCGATGTCCAGCGGGAACTGCCCATTGGTCCGACAGCCCATTGGTCCGACATCCCATTGTTCCAACCATATTAAACCCATTGTTCCGAAGTCCGTTCTGGAATCATCATCATGCCCTGTGGTTAAGGTCTGGTTAGGTTTAGGCACAAAAACCACATGGTTAGGGTTAGGAAAAGATCACAGTGTGGGTTAAAATGAAAAAGAAAGTGACAAACACATAAGCTGTGAGTCTGCTTCGCCTCAAGCCTTTCTGAGCTGACCCAGAGCCAGTTGCGGCGCACCATCAAGGTAGAAATACACCCGCTGGGAGCCGTTCAGCACTGCGGACAGTCAAACTAATGGGATGTCGGACCAATGGGCTGTCGGACCAATGACATGGACCCTGTCCAGCTAGCTTTCTTTCTAATGGATCAGTAAGTAACACGGCTAAATGTTAGCTAGACAAAAGAGGACTGTACTGTACTGGTTGCTAGTTAATTCCTAGCTGGCCAGCATCGCAACCCGCCGCAACCAGGGACTGGGTAGCGAGTGTTGGTTGGCTGACATCCTCGTTGCCATTCTACGGCAGCCCTCAGACAGTGATACCCCCCTCCCTTCCCTCTGGTCTCTTCTCACGGAGGCAGCTATTGACGGAAATGGCCCAGCTAAGTTACACCCAGCTAAGTGAACACTGGACTTTGTGTCCCATTCAATTTGAGCTCCAGCTGGCCGCATTGTTTCCATACGGTACTGTTTATTCTAGAATTGGGACTGTTTACATGTGCATATTGGTATAATTCCACTTTAGAACATGGCACTCTTAAATACTTGATTCTGATTGGTTAATCAACAAAATTCTGCGGTGTTTATTTCTTGAGGTATCACTGGTGCTCTGCTGCTCCGTTGCTAGGGACGCCATAGCAACGGACTGAGGAGCATCAAAATCAGTTAACGTTAGTCCACACAGCTCTCCCAAGCTGGCCTGGAGAGCAGGGAGATCATGTCGGTCACTGGCCATAAATGGGAGGGAAGCCTTCGCAGCTACTGGGCACCCAGCATCTCCGACTGGGAGAAATGGAGTAAAATCCTCTCCTCTGCTCCAGAAAACGACCGCAGTTTGTCTGGTGAACGTCTCTCCTCTGTCAATACACTGCCAGCAATTTAATAATGTTGATGCCAGTTGTAACATTTGAATGTTTTAGTAGTAAGCCATGTTCTAAGCGGGATAATGTATAGTGAGCCGGTGACAGTTGAAAAATAACTCCCGACAGGGGAATGGAACCTCGACGCACAGCGGAGTATTGTTTTCTATCCCTTACGTGTCTACTGTTGTTTGTACTGATACTGTACATATTGGCATAATTTACTGTGAGCTGTTTGTACTGGTACTGTGCATTCTGGTATAATTATTTGCATTTCTATTTGTTTTTTCTTCAGATAAATCTGATAATTGTTGCTCGGTCTCTTTACTCATTTATTTAGTAGAGTGTCCACACACCTTCTCATTCTACATATACATAGAGGTATACTGGTGGCTTTACAGCCTACATTTTATTGATTATCTCTGATTGCCATGGCCAGTTTGGTCGTTGCGACAGTGCGAGCAACACCGCTGACGCTAGGTGGCGCCAAGCTAAAAAAAAACCCGAATCCTATCTGTTGCCTCTTTAAATGGTTGAAAATTAATTTTAACCATATTTTACCCATATCTGACAGCACCCCCAGTTGTTGACTACACTCACATGATAGTTGAGGTCAATAGCTCTCTATAACAGTTGGTCCCATGTCTGTACCCCCTTTTGTTGCTGAATTATAAGCCTTCAAACATGCACCGAGGTCAAGGTTCAAAGGTCAGTATTTTAAAGTAGGAGCCATGTAGAATCTTCATACTGACATATGTTACTCTCCAGGTTGAGACCTTTCTAATGATGTATTTGGTTTAGCTCTACGACAAAGTTAGATTTTTTCATTTTGTGGACACAAGCCAAGCCAGGTCTAGTTTCAGAGAGTACTTTGAAGGGCCAGTGTATAAAATGATTTTTTTTTTTTGTTTGGTTGTTTTTTCTTTTTTACTGTAAACAGTTACTAAAATGAGTCATCCTCAGAGAATACAATACTACTGACAATCTGGTACATTACTACAGGCTTGGAAGAAGGTCTAAAGTGCTTGGGTTACAGTTAGGGCTGATAAGACCAACCCATTCTCATTCACACATAGGTTACTATTTACACAACCCTGGAGATTTTTTGTATCTTTATGATTCTTGGTTTTGGGACTTAATGTCAGCATGACATACATTCAATCAGAATCTGTTTTATCAGCCAATGCAGGCATACAAAGAATGTGTCTTGGTGTTTGCTCCCAAAAACATGCAACACAGAAGAATAAAAATAGAAAAAAGTAAACCAATTATAACAATAATGAAATAAGCAAAAATAATATTAAAATTATATTGAAATTTTAAAATCTATTTACAGGGTGGAATAGTAGCCTAATAGTCCGGAAATTATATATAAAAAACGTGAAATGAAATATTGACTGTACAAAGGAAATATGGTCTGCGCTATGGACAAAGAAATAAAGTGTATGAAATATATGACGGTGACAAGAGCAACAATGTGCATAAATAATTAAGTTATGTAACAGTGGAAGTTGAATGCAATGCACAAACTTAAGTCCAGCTTGATGAAATAATATGAAAGTGACAAGTGCAGAGATTAAATGAGGAATGTGAAATGTAAAATCCAGTTTGATCATCCCCTCTTCATCCTGTTTATATTGCCATGGTACAAGATTTGAGGCACACGCACGCACGCACGCACGCACGCACGCACGCACGCACGCACGCACGCACACAAACTTTTCTTAGCAGAGAAAGTGGCATTTGGATTCGGGTAATCCAAATGCCACTAGTCGAAAGTGCCACATCCGCCCACAGCACAATGCTCTTATAGCCCTATGCTATCAAAAGCTGGCAAAATACATTTATTTTATTTTATGGCCTTAACATTAACCTATCATGTTGTTGAGTTATCAAGGACACTTTCGTGTTTTTGTGTGTATACAGAAATGTTAAAGATATCATTGAGGAAAATGACGGTGATGTGACGTTGTTGAACCAGGGAATTTGTGTGTCCACCACGACAAAGGATCCTAATTGACTTTACATTGGCATTGTTTCCGTGGTACTGGCACGTAATTTTAACCCATTACATGCTGCCACCACGGAATGCGGTGTTAAGAGGTCGTGGTCATTTCACAAATTTCTGTGAGATCGGGTTGCAGTGTGTATAGTGCACTACACTGAAGTGTACTAACGGAAGTATGCAACTTGATACACACTCTAAGGGTCTCTGGCCATGCCAAAGGCTCTGTGAGGCTATACAGTGGTGCTTTAAACTTAATGCTAACAAAAAGTATGTCAAACATTCTTACATTATGACAAAGCTAACATGCTGATGTTTACCATTTTAGTTTAGCATGTTAGTATGTTAACAGTCGCTAATTAGCACTAAACACAAAGTCTCGCTGAAGCTTATGAAGATGTCATGAGTTTTCAGGTAGCCTATTTGGTCATAAACCAAAGTAGAAGACAATCTGAATGAATAGCCTTTATTGTCATTATGCATTCCTGTATAACGAGATAGGAGAAATTTTGACCTGATGAGGGCAGATGAGGAGGATCACCAAAGTTATGACAATTCATTCAGAGGGGAGCTATTATGTCCTTACCAGACTCCCTGGTAAGCCATCCAATATTTGTTGATATGTGTCAGTCTGAACCAAAATGGTGGACCAACATCCATGTCCACAGATCCACCTGATCCACGTTTTCTTTTCTTTCTTTTTTTGTTTGCTTTGCCTTTCTTGGAGAAAGACGTATATTGATGTTCCAGCAGCATAAGCCGTCACTCACTCAGCTCTAGCTGCATTTAGTGCAGGGGTGGACTAAACCATTTTACACCTTTAAAGGTTGAGAAGGGCCTCAGGGAGCTCCTGCTATTTTTTTTATACAAATGTCAGTCTTTTGACTGATTTATTCAGCCAATTGTAATTTAGTTATGGCACTAATTACTAAAAAAAAACAAAAAAACTTTCCTCTCCAGGCATTTTTGAGGGATCCCCTCCCATTTGGGCTCTGGGTAATCAGCCCAACTTTTCACCCCACTAAGACACCCCTGCTACTTAGCATTACAAACTACAGGCTCATAATACATGTTTCTGCCTCCTCCTTATGTCTTACAATTTGATTGCTCAAATTTTGTTGAGTGCTCTTCACATTCATTTTGAGATGTAGCTAAATCCCTTGTGAAAGCCAGATGCAGTTTTATATTTTTTTCAGTATGACTTCACACTGAGTGGAACATCAGAGCGCAAACTCAAAAGAGATGAATTTGGCATGCTTGGTTCTAAATGGCCCTTAGCCCCCGCAGCACAAAGTTCACATCTCAAGCTGGTCTTAACCAGACTGGTTGACACTGAACTGCCCTTTCTCATTCTACCGGGGATTTTGAGAAATGTTTACTTGGAAAGTTCATGACCCTGCAGATCAACCGCAGTGTCATCATTTATGATGAAACACACAGGAAATTAGTGGTAAATACATTTCCTACAGATTACATTTTTGACAGTTTTTATTTTGGCAAGATGTCTGCTGACATTACTTTCTCTAGATCTAAATAAGTTGAATAAGTTAATGTTAGAGTGAAAAGGTGGGTGGTGCTGGTGGTGTGTCGAATGGTTTCTGTGTAGAGAGGGACGGAGGGGGGTGCCACAGCTGCAGGCTAACAGTTGATCCTGTCCCAGGAAACCAGATCAGCCAGGTCAGGGCAAGGAGGGGGGCAAAAGGTCATGACTATGGTGAGTTCAGGAACAGATTTCACAAAAAGGTATATCTTCAAACACAAAGGCCTTGCTGGGGGAACACATATGAAATTAAAAAAGATAAAATAATTTGACCTCCTTTCTCAGAGCAGGAGTTTTCCCCAGGTGTTTGCTTTAAACTTTTTATTGTTGTCTGACTTGAGGCGCAGCTCTCATGTATATTTGCTCTGCAGGAGGATTACTTCCAGCCAAACTACAGAGGTTTTTTTTTTTTTAAAACCGGTATCTTTCAGGAAGAAAGTCTGGTACTTTAACACTTTAATACTACTATACCCTGCCTTTATGACACTCCAAATGGGGTCAGGTGACCCCAAAATGCTATTTATCACACTAATCACCATGACAACTAGTGACAAGTGTTAGCTCTCTATGGCATCCATGTGGATAAACAAAGCACCTAACAAAACAGTATCCTATAACCACTTCAGTCTATGCACAAGAATAGTTGGTGTTTGAAACAGTTCCTCTGTTCCCATGTAGATAAGCCCTTGACGGAGCACATTAAGTGGAGCCATTAAGTTGTTTGACAGAGAATGAGCATCTGTAATGCCAGGAAATAGTTTTTGGAAGCCTCATGACTATGAAATGCCCGTTGTAGGACTGCCGAGCCCTTGGCCTCTGGTTGAGTCATTGGTGGCCTGGTATGCAGCGCTTACATCCTTTTGGCCTCATGCTGAGGTCAGGAAATCAACGAGAGAAGCCACAGACAAACAGCCGATTATCAAGTTTTACACCTTGACCCCGGCTTCAACTTGTGACTCCCTCCTTTATGCTTGCCGCAGCTTCAGCAATCGCAGGAGATCAAGGGGTTACTGGAGGTTCAGCCTTGATAAGAAATCTTGACATGGAGAAGTTCACTGAGGGGAAAGGTTACTGGGAGTTTAAGAGTAAGAGTGAGAAGAGAGTGCACTCAGTCATGGGGAGTATTAAATAAAAGGGAAGCCAGGGCTGAGAAACTGCTCTGTGATTTGAAAAGTGCAGACAAAAAGCTGTCTGTTCACTCACTGGACCTGACATTCAAACCCAGTGCATGGGAAATTTAGCTTGAACTCATCTTCACCTTTAGGAAGTCTCATGCCAAAGTCAGGAAAGTCATCACTAATGGACAACTTTGTAGACTGAACACAAGGATTAAGGTTCTGTATTGACTGTACAGCAAAATATATTTTGTGTTCCAAATCAACCATGCGTGTTCCATTTTGTAAGGCCGACCTCCACGTGTCCTCCTTCCTTTCAGTGTCTTTCCTGCCTTTGTTAAGACTCAGCACTGCAGGGAACAGCAGCCAACACAGAGGCAGAAGTTTTAGGGCAAATACAGGACATCCTCTCACTCTGCTTTAATAGTCTCAGACTGATTACACAAAGTGCAGTTTGGCTTTGATGTCCTTTTAAAATACTAATATACTTTATCGTCAGGCAAGTAATATATTTGGAAGTATGGTGCCAAAATGTCCCTATGGATTAATATATTCGGTAAAAGTGACCACTCTTATGAATAAAAACCAGGGTGCACATGACCCTCAAGCAAGAGAATATAATGTGTATTGTTTAACATGATAGAAATGTTTTATGATGGCCCCTGAAAGACTAGAGCTTTCCTCAGATAACATCTTTTAATATCTAATATACTAAGTTGCCCACATTCCCAATTTATGCATAGGAGAAAACACACTTCTCAACTGCAAACTAAAAAGAGAAAGACATTCATACTAGGTCATGCACTTGAGTACTTTATTTTTGAGTTATCAGTGCAAATGAACACCAAAAATGAAAACATAAAAAATGATATAATGTTTCAGGTCTTCACATGAAAAAATGAAACATCTTTTTTGTCATATTTGCTGCTACAAATGTATTTCTCAGATGCACAATGCAGATCTATGATTGTACGTCAATCCCCCGCTATAGCCCCGAGCTCTTTCACAGAGCTTTGTTAACCAGTAACAGAAAATCACAAAAATATTCAATGCACGTTTATTTTTCACACATTTAAATCAACTTGCTCAACAGTCTGTGGTTATTTAGAGACTGTTCATATTCTAAACGAACCTCTCTCTGTGATAAAAAAAAAAGACCTATTTTAAGACTTGACATTTTCCCCCATCACCAGTAGGGATACACAGGTAGTTCCCATGCGTCTGCATGCAACAGGCAGCAGTGAGGAGAGTCAGACATTATTACACAACACAGCGCAGGATAGATTATCATTTACCACACAGAGACACATGCAAAGAACAAACCAACCAAAAAAGATGGGCATAGCATCCTCTGCCTTTGTATGTACACTTGTATGCATATAATTCATATTTACATATCAGGGCATTAAAAACTAGGGTAATATCTTTTCTTAAACATTACAAAATAGTTATCTTTCATACTGAAAGTACTATTTACACAAATATATTTAACCATTGTGAAAATGTATTAATAACTGAAGAGATGTACTTCATAGGTAAATGTATTAAAAAGATCACAGGACTAAATGGATAACGCAGTGTGTGACATTAACTGAAAAGAGTACAGTACAACAAAAAGAAGGAGCTAGATACCAGATATCCCCTCAAGACACCAAAATGTCTTGGTGATTATTGGGGGGCAGTTACACATATCCAGCTGCTCTGAAAACAAAGATGTACCTGTGGTCTTCTCTTCATTATCATGCGATTCTTTTGACATTTTATGAGTTAAGAGACTGCCACAAAAATTAATGAAAGATGTTCATAAACCACAACAGTTAACAAATGATGAAAAAAAATCACAAACTGTCAAATTCTCAACAGATAACAATACTGACATTTTTTAATACATGCCATTAAATTATTCTGAAAAGGTAACTTAGGACTTAGCCTTGATAGTGCAGACTATAGGTCCTTTACATGAAATGAAAAGAAAAAGCCATGTGCTTCACACTTTAAGTTGTTTGTGTACATGAAGAAAAGTGGTGTGGCTTTACCCAGGATGGTGAGATAAGTTTCTCAGACACTGCAGCCTTCTAACTGTTGCTCTAGAAACCTGTTAACATGCAGTTGCTCAACTGTAAGCACTACACATGCTCTGTTGACCCATCTGCTCAAATCTGCACAGTCTGCAAACACACCACCCTGAATTTGCACTGTCAAATACTGCCCTTAAAAGTTCAAATCAAATGAAAGCATAACTCAATGAATTGTGACTATTCCACCTTCACTGATATATTCTTCCTCCATTGTTAATTATCCCAAACTGTGGATCTTGAGGAAAAGCAAGACAAATAATTCATCATGGTAGGATCCTCACTGCTTTTGTAGTGTGAATATTGTTTTCAAGGTCCTCTGTTGAATGAATTTATTATGTGCATTGCTGTAATAGACCACTGTGTCTGCTCTAGAATGACTGTATTTGGAATCTTATCTAAAACTGATGGGACTCTGTCCATCTGAAAATGTTCTGACGGAGAAAATAAATAAATGTCCACTGCACTGAGCACTAATGTTTTTGGAGTTACCAATAATTAATGTTGCCTGAAATGTTCTTTCTAAATGTTTTATGGCAGGCAACAAAGGGGACATGGAATTGTGATTTGGGTACAATTCAGATAGAAATAACAAGTGTAAAACAAGACCAATTTGTTAAGGAGGACTTAATAATTGACCAAATATCCATGTGCATGATAATCACTCATGGAAAAGGTTACATTTGTGACAGCTGTGTAGTTTTAGTTGGATCAATTGGACCTGTTTTGTGCCATTTCATGATCTCACTATTTCAAATTGAGAATCCAGTGCAAGTATGCATTTGAATTTGAAAAAACAAACAAACAACAAATTGGCAAGTCATTAAAAAAAAAAAAAAAAAATCAATGAATTAAATTCTGCTTTGTATTTTTCTGTAGTTGATACAACTTCTACTCCTAAGATTGGCTCAGCCTCTGGCTCTCATGGCTGTGCTTGTCATTGTGGTTCGGAGATTGCGGGATGGAGCTCAAACTGTGTTCATAAGCATGCATGTCACTGATTGGCTCTTCTTTAACTCTGACCACAGACTGGGTTCCGTCTGCCTGATCCCGCATCTCCTTCCTCAGCTGAATGCTACCCTTCTGCAACATGTAATACAGGATGGGGTTGGAGCGCGAGAGTCGTGGAGAGTCCAGGTTTGAGTCACAACCCTCCTCCTCCTCATTCTCCTGACTACTCCACCTCACAGGGCTCTCAGGCTCCTGTTTGACTAGAGTAGGGGGACATTTTTGAGTAACTGGCCATGGAGCTGGGTGGCGGCTCCAGGAGGGGCGGACAGGACTGTCACCTGCAGGAGGGGTGGGCGGTGGTCTGAGATTACTCGGAAGCCCTGAGTTGAGGGAACCATGCGGGTGCCAGCCGGGCAGGTGGAGGAAGCTGTGATTATGGACAGGCTGACTGAGTATGCTGCCATTGGCCTTGCCATTAGCCTGTAGTACAGAAGGACTGGGAGTCCCTTGGGGTTGCTGGGACAGCTCCTTCAGGCAGTTGTCAGAGAGCAGCAGTTGTTTGAGCACATTGAAGCCCCGACTCTCTCTGGTGAGGTTTTCACTTGGTGGAGCCTCCTCCTCCTTCACACTCATCTGCTGGCCAGGCTCTTCCTGAGCAGCAGAAGACGGAAAATTGTTCATGTCACCACTGCCCACTGCTCTTGGAGAGATGGTATTATTCAACCTCTCAGTCCCTTCAGAGCAGAATCGTCTCTTCTTAGGACTGGGGCTCGGATACTCCCTCTGTTCCTCTTTAACCTGTCTGGGCTGTGTCTCAGCCTGAGGAACAGAACTGGTATAGTAAGTAGCAGTCTGTTGTTTAAGCAGCTGGCTGAGGAGGCCATATTTAGCTATGACCTCTGTGGGCCGTGGTTCTGTTTTTAAGTCCTGCTGAGAATCTGAGCGGGGGTTATTCTTTTCATGGCTACTGGGTCTCTTCCTGCCACTTAAGTCCTCAAACATGGCTGAAGACGGTCCCACCTCCTCAGTTTTGACTTTTACATCCAAAGGGGTCCCATTGGAGCTGTCACAAATGATAGAGGCACCAGGGCTCTTCTCATAGCCCCCACCTGCAACCTCCACACTCCTCCTGCCACTGCCACTGGGCCTATCTTTACGGGTGACTGTGACATTAGCCGAGCCTGTTCCTAGCAGGAGCTGAAGCACAGTGCGCCTCTCTAGAAGGTTCTCAATCTGTGATGAAGGAGGAGAAGGTTCCTTCTGACTAAAAGGTGTGCCACTGTCTGAGGGTCCATCTGAGAGTGGAGTGGTAGTGGTCCTGTGGATTGGAGCATTGAGCCTTTCCAATAGAGCAAGGGGCCTGCTAGCATCAAGCTCCTGACCCAGCCCTTTGCTGGAGGGAATGGGTGGGGAGAAAGAAGCTGTGCCACACTGAGCCAGATTTTGTAACAGTTTGCTGGCACTGAAGGCAGGCTCTGAAGCCTTCTCAGCAGGGAAGGCTTTAGACTTACACAAATCCAATGGGCTGGACTGAACGTGGGGGGAGGGGTAGGAGTATGGGGATAGTGCACCACTAGGGTCACAGCCAAGTGAGTAGAGGGGCTGGGCTGGGGCTACAGGTCCTTCTATGGGGCTTTTTGTCCTGGTCTCCTCCCATGGCAGGAAACCCTTTGGTTGGTCTCGAGACATGGTGGCCATAGTAATATCAAGTGGTAAATCCTGGTTACCCACGCTTTTATTAACCATCTCATTATTTCTGCGCTCAAGGAGAAGCTGCATGAGTGTGACCTTAGAGTGTGATCTTAGGTCTGGGCTCATTTCAGGCTCCTTGTTCTTGCACACCTTTGTTTCTGATGGCTCTGGCTTCCACTTGTTTATTAAAGATTCAGTTAGTTTGTCCAGGGAGGAGGTAGAGATAGAGGAGGATGAAGATGAAGAAACAGCTGTGGAAACAGAGGATACAACAGTAGAGGATGGTGAAAAGGTTGTGGTGGAGGGTTGAGCAGAAGCTTGTGGAGAGAATGTGGCTGGGGCGGAGGAAAACACTATGGCTGAAGAAGAGAGGGTAGCGGTGGAAGAGGAGGAGGAGGAAGAAGTGGTGGTAGTTTTGGGCCCTGTGTCTTGTGTACTGGCTCGGCTTCGCATGGAGAGGTCAATGGGAGAGCAACTCGAGTAGGAACTCTCTGCGTCACTGCTGTCCTTGGTCAGGCTTCTCTCCTGGGTGGAACACTCGCTGTCCGATGTGACTGAAGAGGAGCCGCTTTGCTGCAGAATGCCACAGCTGTCCTCCAGGTGCCCATTCTTGGTCAGCGGCTTCTGGTTGTTGTGGTTGTTAAGTAGAAGCAGTAGCAAGCTGCTGCATGTCTGGGGGGGGCGAGTTGGACGTGAGTCAAAGCCTCTCTTCTCCCTAGGTTGTTGGCTTTGAGTGGGGTTTGGAGCATGTGGGGGAGTAGTTGGGGAGCTTTGGCTGTGGCCACGCAGCAAAGAGGGGCTGTGTGGACTGGACAGGGCCATCCGAGGGAGTGTTGTTGTTATTGTGGTCGTTATTGCCATTCCATTTTGGGCTGTTAAGGAGTTTAGTGTGTCTGGGGCTCCAGGCAGAGTCCCTCCCACACTGGGGGGCCTTTTGTCCGGGCCATGCTGCTGGTTTGCCATGGCAGCTAGTCTCTCGCTGGCAGATCTTCCTGAGAGCTGGGCTTTTAGTGCATGCTCTCTGGAGTACTGCTGGAGATGAGCTTCACTGGACAGCAGCAGGGCCAGTTGACTGCAGGCCACACTGGGCTTGGGTGAAGGAGCTGGACTAGAGCGGATTTTCACCATGTTGGCCACTGCCTTCAGACGCTCCGCACAGGACACTGATTCAGCAGTTGTAGGAGCAGAGGGAGGTGTAGCACTGTGTGCTGACCGGGGTGATTCTGGGGGTCTGTCTTGATTATGTCCCCGGCGACTGTAAGGTGTGTTAGTGTGATTTTGAAGTTTGCTCTTCCTCATTAGGCCCTTGAGGCGGCTTGACGCTGTCCCATACACAGGAAGTGGCTCTTTGTCTGCAGGTGGTGCCTTGGAGGGAGAGGAACACTCACTGGGAGGTTTATTAGAATGCTGAGACATTGCAACACTCTGAAGCCGCGAGCTGAATGACTGAAGCAGGGAAGCCAAAAGGGTGCTCTCACCAGCATGTGGAGATCCCTCTAGTGTTCCATTTTGCAGACCTCCCCCTTGGCCATTCAGCTCTATTGGGGGTGAACTCATCCTCTGGTTCCCTGGATCGTTCCAGGCTCCAGAGCGCAGTAGGCGGGCCTTCTTCAGATGCTGCGAAGAACCTAGTGTGGGCCCATTGGTTCCAGCCTTAGGAGCAGTGGGGCCATGGTTGGGTAGTTGGAAAGGCCCACCCACCTCATCACTCTGCTCCTGGTTGCTGCGGGCAGCCTCAGACCTTCCACTTGCCGTGGCCCCGGGCCCGGCCACCACTGGATGCATCAGTAAACCTTCCAGATAAGTTAGAACAGCTGAATCCTTGTGTGTCTCAGGGCCAGGCTCCTCCCCATGAGTCATGTTCAATACTAGGATCCCCTTGTATGATTTTGCACTGCTACTGGGAGACAAATGTCCACTAGGTCATCTGGTTGACAGTGGCATGTACTTCCTAAATACCGAAAAGAGAGCAGGCAATTGCACAGAGTGAGTCTGCAGGGGGCTGGAGGATGCACTGGCCAGATATGATCCCTTTCTGTAGTGGGCACAGTCAACACTGTGGTGAAACAGCAACCATAGTTGGGGGCAGTCTGGGGCAGGTGGACCTCCAAGGCATTGTTATATGCCTTTAAAAACTGTAGGATCCCAGAGGGCCCAGCTCCAGGCTTATGTGAGTAGCAAGCAAGGAGTCAGTGGGATTTCACCACAGAGATGTTGACACATTCTGTGGCTGTGGATGTTTGGGATATATGTCCTAAGGCCTGGCTGTGGTTCTGTCAGTGGCGCCTTTCAGCTCTGCAGATCTCACATGAGGGACCTATAAGGGTGAGTGATAGAAACAAGAAGGAAAAAGGGAGGGATGGTTGGGTGGAGAAAAAGAGGAGAAAAAGGAGAAACTGTGTGAAAAGCAGGGTTTTACACAACACTATATTACATTCATTTCACTACCTTGTCTGCCATCTCTGTTACTTAGCAACATTTCAGACTGACTGCACACGGCTCCTTCTCCTCTCTGCACCCTCCCCTCGCAGCAATCGAACAGATGACAAATGCAGATTAGGCCTGATTGGATCCAAATTGAAAATTCAAGCCCACTACCTTGAAAACATTTAGGTCTTGAGCTCTAAGCCCCTCACACCAATGTCTTTCAAAAGTGAAGGGCCTTGTGAGAGCTGTGAATAATTTCTTATGCAGCTTGTCATTTCAGTGGATTATCCCCCCCACCACCTCCTGCTCCTTATGCACTTGAGCAGCATCTTACACAATGCAACCCTTGGTCTACACGAAGCACGAGCCACCCACCCACATGCACCCAAGTAAGCATTTAAGCATTCATGCCTAGACTCGAGTATGAATATGTGCATGAAAACATACAGTATCTCACATAAGTGAGTACACCCCTCACATTTTTGCAAATATTTCATTATATCTTTTCATGGAACAACACTATAGAAATGACACTTTGATGTAACTTAAAGTAGTCAGTGTACAGCTTGTATAGTAGTATAGATTTACCTTCCTCTGAAAATTACTCAAAACACAGCCATCAACATCTAAACAGCTG
>NC_065508.1:42160031-42167093 GCF_006386435.1 Epinephelus moara | reverse complement strand
GCTGTCTTGGTGCTCTTCACCAAGGTGCCACACATGCTGAAAGAGCACCAAGACAACTGTCCCTTGCCTACAGTCAAGTATAGTGGTGGCAGCACTCATGCAGCCCCAGACCATGATGCTGCCACCACTATACTTGACTGTAGACAAGGGACAGCTGTCTTGGTGCTTTTCACCAAGGTGCCACACATGCTGAAAGAGCACCAAGACAGCTGTCCTTTGTCTACAGTCAAGTATAGTGGTGGCAGCATGTGTCTGCTCACTCTCACCACTGCAAAGAGTTTATCAGCACCTGGCTAGCTGTGAGTCCTTCAAAAAGTTGAGCTCTTTGCAGCCTCCAATGTTTTTAAATCTGAAGACAAGTGTAAAACATGAACTGACTTGGGGCATCAGTGGCTTAGTGGATAGAGCAAGCCCCCCCCCTTCACGCTTGGCTGTTCTGTCAATTAAAGACAAAAATGCCCCCAAAAATATCTTTAAAAAAAAAAAAATCTTTAAAAAAAAAAAAAAAATGAACTGACTTGATGTGATGTGACTGCTGTTTACAGGTACAGTACAAAGGCAGTGGAGAATCACAGATGAGCTGTACTCGACTGACTGTGTGTGTGTGTGTGTGTGTGTGTGTGTGTGTGTATTGACGGGTGGGGGTGGGTTAAGGATCAGATGCACCTGTCACATCACACCACTGTCAGGAGGGCAGAGATGGTGACACTAGGGTGAGCACTGTGCCAGTTGCCATGACAGTGTCAGCACTGCTGCCCTGCGAGACCCCTGCTCTGAACCCTGTCAGCGTGGTTTCCGTGGATACAGAACACCTCAGACAGTCCTGGCCGCATCCCATAAAGGTTAATTAATACAGAGCTTCCAACTTGCTTCAGCTGCTGTCCATGTCCTTTCCTCACCTTTAGTGTCCGCTGAATGGACCAACATAGCAGGTCACACAACAGGACAGCAGCCCTGGATTATGACGAAAGGCCATGGCAACCCACACGACAACCAGCCTAAATACTTCACAGACAGTAGTAGCAAAGACCAAAAAAACAAAAACAACAATGAGGCAGCAGGCTTCTAATCAGGCTGAAATCCATCCCTGTGGCTAAGGTCCACAGGTTGTCATGATGGGAAGGGCAATGAGGCGGCACTTTTAATTCCACCTTGAATATAAAGTAGGATCAGAAGCTGGATCTAAATTGATCAATTCGCAATTAAATCTGAGTATTAGTAGGAAAACAATCAGGGTAGCAATTTGAAGAAGGTGCCGCATCGTATAGAATAGAATATTTTAACTAAGATCAGTCCATCAGCATCAATTACACTTCAAGGCCATTTTTAAGCTGATGACCTAAATCTGACAACAACAAAAGCCAACCTGGTCATACTGGGCCATCTGACGTCTGCTGTGATACTAATCTTAGATGCTCAGGATTAGGGCTATTTTCCTGCCAGTGAGTTTAGCACTATTATAATAGAATGCCCACATGTCTACCCTCAACATAGCTTGGCAAAGTAACTAATAAAGCATGATGTTCTCCCCAGTTAGTGTTAGAAAAAAAATGGAAATGGAAAAGGAACACTGACACAGTTTCAACATGGGGAATTCTGCTAATCTCTCTGCTGCTGGCAGTGAATCTTTGGAATTACAGTTGACCTTGTTTATGTTTTTGCCCAAAGAAACTTCTACACAGAGCAGCACAGGGACACTATGACACTGCACTACATTAGTTTATACAACAGAGTTACTGCATTAACTATCCCACATAAAGTATAACTCTTAAAACAAAGGGGGGCCTTCAGGCTCTTGAGAGATGTGTAATGACAAAGCTGGTGTCAAAAAGCCCTGCTACAGCAGGGACAAGAAAAATTAAATTCTCCTCAGTGACAGAGCTCTGTTAACAAATAAATAACCTTAATATAGAGAAAACTGTCCTCTGTATGGAGCCCCTAAAGCATGCAGCCCTCCTCCTCTCCTCTCTCAGTATGTGTGATGTGTTTATTACTATTGCATTATCTCCCCTGGTGTATACATTGAAAATGACCTTACACATCTGTTAACATGTCATCTCATTGGTGATGGCACCCAAAAAGCCTGACCTCCACCCACCTCCCCACTGTGGGACACCATAGCCCCAATGAACCGCTCGACAGTTTCTGTGGTGATTATCCATTATCCTTGACAATGTCAGCCAAGGACAGAGCAGGCACCATTCTACAGTGATTTTTAGCCCTACAGTCGGCCATGCACATGTGAGAGGCAGGGCAAGTGATGGGGGGGTGGGGGGGTGGGGGGGGTGGGGGGGGGGAAGCTTCATCATTTCCTGCCTCTGATTTCTCTCTTTGTTTCACTTCTCTTGAACTGAAAAGACACTAGGAACAGGAAAGGTCACTGCACTTTCAACCACTGCCTAAATTACACAGAATTTGCAGAAGGCCAACATAGAAATGTGCTGAAGTAGAAGTCATGGATTAGATCTTAATGCGACCTTCATTCCCTCCACTGACCTCCTGATTACACCCACTCCACCACCCAGTGACACACAGGCATGAACACACTTGCTGGTAATACAGCCTTTTTATCTTAAAAAGTGACTTCCTGAATGACCTTCATTGTCTGGAATAGTAATCCATTTAAGCCATTTAAAATGAATGAGACCAAACAAAAGAATTAAAAAGGGGAAGAGCCAAAGGAGCAGCAGTTAAAGTCAAGGTCATTCATTCCGCCAAGGCTTTTCCACTTGATGCAACAGCTGGTGTCCATGCAAAGCTCTGGGCGTTAATAAAAAGCGACAATGCTGCCCAAGCGGTGTGTATTACTAATGTCTGACACCAGCCTGGCAGATGTGTTCTCCCTGCGATTTAAAGGGAGTCAAGGTTAAAGGAATTTAAAAGGAGAGACGATGCAGAAACACTATTATATCATGTAATCTGCAGCCCAGCTCTGCTGCACATACTCAAAGGGGTAGCTCACTTACACATGCAGTGTGACCGCTATCTGTAAATTCAATATGGCCTGACATGATTAAACAAGACAAAAAAAATAAGCTACCTAACCAAATGCAGTTGTTCCAAGCCTTCCGCTAGTGAACAAGTGCACCAGAGGGAAGTTGAATTAAAATCTCTTTTTCACCTTGAGAGAGAGAATAACATGCTCCCAAACAGCAGGAGAGCTACAGCAAGAAAATGTTGCAGATAAGTAAATCGGGACAAAATAACAACAAAATGCAATCCGCAGACACATGCACGTCCACACAATGAGAACTAGGGCACTCTGACCCACTTCTAAGGATGCACTGACCAAACAAGTCATGCATAGCACACGTGCCTTCATGTGCACACACAAAAAGCTGGAGATGAACCCCACATAAAGGAAATGTCATACATGTATGATAAAAAGTCAGACCTCTGGTGTTAAGTAGCACAGGCGATCCACTGGGAAAACTCATCCTACTCACAGCACTCGAATGTGAGGAACAGTCAGCGATGACTGAATGATAACATTTCAGACTTGGACAAAATGGGGCCAGAGTGCTACAGTTTTTGGCCTGCATCTGGTCTTGGATGAGGAGGCGTACTCATCAGTACAAAGAGTTCTTGGGGTTGAGAGAGAGAGAGAGAGAGAGAGAGAGAGAGAGAGAGAGAGAGAGAGAGAGAGAGAGTGAGAGAGAGCACAGAGGAATTCATGCACACCGATGAGTCATCTAAGTGGTTCAGAGCCCAGCTGACTGGCATAGGACCCAGCCAAAGTAGCCAGAGCAATGATGATATCACTACACTGTATCATAGACCCGGACACTCTTTCCCCTGACCTTACATGCTCAGGCTTGCATGCTTGTGCTTACAAAAATGTTTGTGTCCACAGTAAATATTTGTGTGCCATTTGGAAGACCCACCCAAGGGCCATTTCCTGAGTGGCTGAAAATTAGTGCATCAAATAAACACACACACGCACACAGACACAGAGACATACAGACACACAGACACAGACACACACACAGAGACACAGAGACACAGACACACACACACATTATTTCTTAATGAGCCATGGCTGCCATCAATATATACCTCATTCATTTCTATTGGGCTCCGAGGTAATGTTCTGCTTACATCGTCTGTCCAAAATGGCGCTCATTTCCCTCCCGAAACAACACAGATTTTCCATTTGTAAACACTGTGGCTGGAAATAGGAACAGATGATTGCCCCATGGCCAGCACACCAAAAGGCAGAGCTAGGCTCTTGAAACAGACTGCAGTGGTGATGTCTGGGGGAAATGGGCCACTTTGCAATTGAGATCAAATGTCTCACTGTCAGGCTCCCCTGAAAGCTGGATAAAACCAGCTGAAAAACCTTGGACTTTAATGAATCATTTCCATGGCATCAGCCCTAAGAAGGCTACTGCTGTGAGTCAGCAAGATGCCTGCCTTTATTGGGTTGAAAGAGTACTGTTTTATTTTCTTTTAACTGAGTAATTTGGGATGGTTTGGAGTAATATTATGTGTGACAGAGGTCTAATTGACAGAGGAAGAAGAGGACAGATCTCTGCTATCATTTTGCTTTTCATAATGCTCCCATTGACCTACTTTCTGTTTTTTCAAATCATCCTAATGCTTGCTCCGACTGTGAGGCTGGAGGATGATATTACAGGGTACAATGGGTTGTGAGGGCACATACTGTAAAAACATTGGGCCTTATTCACAAACAGTGCGTACGCACAAATCTGTGCTTAAACTGTGCGTACGATCGTTTGACGCACAAATCTGGGATTCTTACCCGAATTTGTTCTTACTCTGCGAACAAATTTAGAACTGCCTCAGACCATGCGTACGCACAAATGAGGAAGGCCGAACTGACTTAGAAAATGCAAACACATACCTTTTAAGTACATGCAGAGTCTAAAAAACCACATTCATTAAAAAGAGATTTAATTAACATTTTTTAAAATCATTAATTTACTAATATATTGGCCAAATGTATTAAATAACCATGAAATTGACACACGTTCACCCTCATCATTGTGACAATTAAAATATTAACAACAACATGAACAGAAAAAACTATCACTCCATCAACGTGCAGATGATCTGTAATGCCAACTGCCATATCCTTAAGGCTGTGGCCCGCTGGCCAGGAGGCACCCACGACTCATTTACTTTGCAAAACAGTACAGTGGGAATGCATTTGGAGGCAGGGGCTGTGAGAAGTGGATGGCTTTTTGGTGAGCATCTTTTGTTCTAGTCTTTTATTTCAATTGTTTTTAGTTAGTATTTTTAGTAAGTCTCTATTCCGTTAATGCTAAAATGTTATTTATATATAATATTGTTTGGGTGACTGGGGATATGGCCTTAAAACATGGCTGATGACAACATATGCAAACCCTGAAACCCCTCAAGAGGTGCGCTATAATAACATACGTGCCCACACATGCGCCGCAGAGCGCACTTTTGGCGTGCTTAAGGGCCGTTGGATGTGTTTGGATCGGATACAGCAGGTGGCAAACTACTTTATACCCCTGAGAAGGTGTGCAAGATCATCCTGGCATGCTGTGTCCTCCACAATCTTGCAATGACCCATGGCATTCCTGTATGACCCGGCGCCATCGCTTCTACTGCAACAAACTGTGAAATTTACTACTTCTCTCCTCGCGTAACCGTTTCCTTCATTCATGAATCAACTCTAGGCAAGCGGTTTCCTTATATGGATTCATTCATGAATCAACTCTAGGCAAGCGGTTTCCTTATATGGAGAAATGGGGGCGTGGTAGTATGTTAGTCACAAATTGCGAGAACGCACCTGTCAATTTAGAATGATTCTGATTCACACACATACGCAAGGTGGTGAGAACAAAATTGGCCGGTGCGCAGGTGTCATGAATCCCACGGTGATTTTGCGTACGCACTTATTTTGTGCGCAAAGTAAGAACATTTCCTCGCACATATTAGTGAATGAGGCCCATTGTTTGTGTAACCTTTTCTCAAGCAGCACCAATCCAGTTGGCAGGGCAGAGCTAAGTGCATGCCAATGAACAGGAGACTTCAATAAGATTACTCCTATACCTGGCCTCCATGCCCAACCCAGTGTTCACAGAGCAACTGCTGGTGCAACCAACACACACAACTTCACTCAACATATTTCTGACCCTCTCAGAATCTATCTTAACATCCAAGTCAGAGTCCTGCATGGGTCCATTTTTTTAAAAACCAACACCTGCCTTTACCCATAAAGCTCAGTACCAGACCTGACCTGTTACCCGTCATTTTTTATAAGTCAATGCCGCACTCACCCACAGCCATTAATAAAAAGTCCTGCAACCCAAACTGCACCCGTGATTAAACATACACAGGCTACAGTCACTCACATTAAGTGGGGTTTTCCATCACTGAATTACAAATCCAGCAGAGGAAAAGTCTCTTTCACTGGCTGCACTCTTTTTCATTTGTTTTATTCTGAAAAATAGCAAATATATTTTTGTTTTCACCCGCTGCCCACCCGCATGTAGTTCATTTTTACCCATGCCTGTACCCATATACATATTGTTACATACTGTTACAAGTCCCAGTGATGTTATACTCTATATCAGCACTCACAGAATGCCTCTCCTCCAATCAAATTACTCGGTCGGAACTAACTGTTGTGTATATATATATATATATATATATATATATATATATATATATATATATATGTACACACATATACATATACACGCACATATATATATATATATATATATATATGTATATATTTATATAACAGTTAGTTCCGATTGAGTAATTTGATTGGAGGAGAGGCATTCTGTGAGTGCTGATATAGAGTATAACATCGCTGGGACTTGTAACAGTAAAATCACTCCACTCACAGGTGTTATAAATATAAATACAACTGTTAATTAACCAACTGTCACATTCGCTACATTGACGCAAACTGGCACTATAGCGTTACACCAAGAAGATGGATATTTTTTCCCAAAATTACATTTGAATTAAATTATGAGTGGTCGTCAGGAGAGGATGAGGAAAAGGAAAGCCAGGACTCTTCTGTGCAGACCTCCAGGTGTGTTTGTGTAACATCAG
>NC_065508.1:42152759-42158176 GCF_006386435.1 Epinephelus moara | reverse complement strand
ATATATATATATATATATATACATATATATATACACATATATACATACATATATACATATACATACATACATACATACATACACATATATATATGTATATATATATATATATATATATATATGTAATTTTTTTTACCCGTTACACAGCTTTTTGCGGGTGCAGTACACTGATCCAGTTTAATAACCTAAAACACATTTAGATACAAGTTTGTAATTTAGCAATCCACTAATGGTGGCACAGACATGTCTGTACATACATACATACATACATACATACATACATGCATGTAAGCAGAATTGGTAATCAAATTTATTATCCAACTAAGCCTAAATATATAGATATATAGAGACATGATGCAGAAACAAGGTGAAGGTGGCCCAGATATCAAGACAAAAAAGTACACTGACAATTAGTAACTAACTCTTGACATATTAACCCCATTAAGAGCAACAGTGTTTTGATAACACTAACAAAACAAGCCACAATATGCTTGCCATCCTGCCACCCCAAAGGACCTTGTAGCACCCTGCTCCCTGTTACACAACCATGAAGAGACCCAAGTGGAAGGCAAGCCACCCCAACTTAGCTTTTTGAGTTAATGGTACAGGCCTCATATGATTTTTTTTCAAGCAAAACAGCGGACAAAACAACTTTGAAGCAGTTATCAAGCTCAAAGATACTTTCCATCGCAGCTCTGTGGGCAAAGAGGTCTATTACTGTATGGACATAAATTCCAAAAAGCTTTTTAAGAATCAGTTGTCATAGACAACTTTAAGTCTCCATGGGACCATAATAAGTTGTATAAGTATAATAATTTAGATGTAAATATTTGATATGCTGATAATTTCACTACTTTTGTTTGCACACGTGGGCGTGGGGATAAGAGGGGTGAAGCATGATGACAACAAAGTTGTGGCCCATGTTACATAAAGGTTGTGACACTATGTTGGATTTAAGTTTAAAAGATGAGCCTTCAGTTATATAACATGAGTCCTTCCCAGAGAAACGCAAGGGAGAGAAACTGTCACATTACTGCAAACAGACTAGGATTTTTTAGACACATAAAGCTTTGCAGCTGCAATAAAAATCCTAAGACAAACTACCTCTCTTTTCAATTAGAGTATGAGTCAACTCTACTGCTCACTTCTGCATAGTCCAGTACTTCAGAAGTGACTGTAAATCTGGAAACATTGTAATACAGAATACTAATATTAGACAAGCTTCATTTAAAATCCACATCATAAGAATCTATGTAGCATGATCTAAGACGGTTTCTGCTGATTTCCATCTCTACAGGATATTGGGATGACTAACCCCAAAATAACTGTTGGGCTTCTAAACAGGACTTCAAAAAAGCTGCCAATCTGAACAACTGTTATCTTTGTATCATAACTGGCTCCAAGCTTGGGAGAGAGGTATGAAAAAATATGTAAAAAAAAAAAAAAAACATACATGTTTTACATACATGTTACATTTCCAAACAAACTTGCCTTATTTACTAAAAATCTGTTTCTTTATTCTTTTGTTAGATGATTTTTTGTCTGATTTCGCTGATTGACACATTTGGGTGAGGCTGTCGTAAATGAAAAGACAGAGGGGGAGACAGAGACTGCGACAGAAGACCATGGATGTTTAGACGCATTATGAAAAAATAAACCTTTTTATCTGGGTCCTTTTAAACTGGTGCACTAGATAAGATGGTCACATTCTATCAGTGAATGGAGGGTTCATGATTTGGGCCAGGCCGGAAACAAGCAGTGAATACAAATATCCTTGCACTGCCCACTGACTATTGATAACACAGTGCACACAGCTGATGAGCTAAACTGATTAGTGTAATTGGCTTTGAATTAAAATTTCACAGTGAAAATGGTCTGGGCTAAAGGAGTAATTATTTAGAAGTACAGGGGGTAGTAACGCATTACAACCTAGTGAGGGCAGTGCCGCCATCTGGATGATTTGGCCCGTTTCTGGGGGGTCATTCATGCTGAGTCTCAGTTGAGTCCGGCAATCAGACGTGGCGTGGCTAATTTCATCTGGCATGCAGAGATTAGCCCTATGCTGGATCATGACCTGATCCAGCATAGGGCTACCTGAAAAGTAAGACACAGGAGTAAAAAAGTGTATTTTTTAAGGAACGAATACTTTTCATGTTCCTTTTTTAAACTTTACTTCTACTCTTTGCTCAAGTATATTTTTGATAGTGATCTACTTTTTACTTCGCTAAATTTACCATTTATACCTTTGTTACAATTAGTCTACTCTAAATGTGGGGATTGAGTGTAGGTGGGGAGAGCACCTCTGCTGCAGCTGCTAAATTACAGCTACCTGAAAGAAAAAGAAGCACCACCTGCCTTAAAGCCTCAGTGTGTAAAAATGGTGAGTAACAGTGACATCAGCAGTCAAATTCTAGATTGCAGCGCTCACTCGCGCTCACTCACTCAGCCCTCCCGTCGGGTAAGTGACGGTGGCCTCGTAGGACAAAAAGCCTTGTGCAGACAGCAGAGTTTTTCAAGTTTTTCAGGAGTATCTAGCGACGAGGTGAATATTTATTTAGGAATCTAAACCATGTTACGTTATGTTATAGCTTACCAGTGAGATATAGGTTATCTGTGAGATATATGTTAGGAGTGTTTTATTTCTAATTGTTTTGGTAACACGAGCATTAGCACAGTAATGCTAAAATAACACGTTTTATGTGATAGTCACAGCACAGTGCGGCAAATATAGGTTGGTACGATTATAATATATGCGTTTCCAGAGTGTTCTTCCACAGGACACAGGGAGATGAGGAAGAGGGAGAGGGAGAGGAGGAAGACCAGGGAGAGGAAGGGGGCGAGGGGGTAACGTTAGAGGCGGTGCAGGAACGGCCAGGCGAAGAGGTGTGTCTCGGCTACCCAGAGGGAAGAGGAGGAGGAGAGGTTGGCAGCCTTCGCAGCAGCGCGAGAGGAATCAACAGATTAGGCTGTAGGCTAGGCTAACCATTTAGCTGTAGCTCTGGGATAACGTTAGCCAAGGCTAGGATAACGTTAGCATGTAAACATAGCCGTCACTTGAACTTAGACGAGAGGGAAAAGTAGTTGCAAACATGAAGCCAAAATGATTTTAAAATATCAGATTGAATTACCTGTCTAGCAGAAAGCAGGCAACCTCCACATCCCTTGTGAAATCCTTCTCCTTCAAGAGGAGCAACGCCGATATTCACACGCGTTTTGTCCCGTCCTCGCTTATCTGATCTTTTTCTTTTATATGGTGCCGTGGTTTCCCTCTTACGGGGCAAAACATATGTGTGGTCCTCCATTTAAAGTGCGACAGAATCATAAAAGTACAAAGCAGATTCACGCAGAAGCGCCCCGGATTGATCTTCACCTTAACCGTCTCCAGTGACGGCAAGTTCTAGGTAAACGCGAAAGGCGAAGCGCGTATATCCCTTTCGGCCACTGTATTCAAATATGGCGACGCAAGAGGGTAGCCTCCAGCAGACCGCGCCCTGCCTGTGTATATATAGAGAAATCATTCTAAGCCTATGAGAAAGCTTCCATTTGTATATGAATTGCAATACACTTTAGTAAATATATATTTATGAAAGCAATAGTTGATATTTGCTAATAAACAACCATGTAAATTACACATTGTAACTTTAAACCAGGATGCGATAATGACGGAGCAAAAATAAGAACAAGAGACTGCTGCCAGCAACAAGAGTTACATTATGAAGTGTTGCTGTGACTCCTGAAAAACACAGAGATCTCTGCTTATAAAATCTCCTCTTTTAACTTATACTAGCACAATCACTAAGTTGCACATACAGTTGAGAAAAATATAATTAGCTAATGTATGTTGATTTTTCATGTGTAACATTACCCAGTTAGCCAAAATGACCTCACCAAGCATCAGCCTTAACTCGGCATGACAGATGAAATTAGCCAGGCCACGTCCAATTGCCTGAATTGGCTGAGACTTTATGATAAAAAGGAGAGTGAGTGGGAGTGTATTCATATTGCTTCTGAATAGGCTATTAGGGGTACAACAATCCATCAAGCTGGATCAATACATCGCTTCAATGATCAACGATCCAGTATTATCAATGCCTAGGAAAAACATTGATTCATATCGTCATCTTCAGTATACGCCTTTATTTTGACATGTCACTGCCAAACAGCAGTAGGCAGATAAAGGCGAGCAGCCAAGAGAACGACGATAAGGATAACATTATTTTACTTGGGAATAAATCAGCGGTGTGGAAATATTTTCGATTTCTGGAAAAATACAGTTCAACAGACAAAGCACATGCCATATGTAAACAACGCCATTAAAGGGATAGTGCACCCAAAAATGAAAATGCAGCCATTATCTACTCACTCTCATGCCGAGGAAGGCTCTGGTGAAGTTTTAGAGTCCACCACCAGGTTTCCAGTGCTCGACTCTGGTATTCTGCGGCTGGCTGAGGGTTAGGCTCATGAGCTGAGTTCCACGTCCGTATACTCGGGCTCAAACAAATACGGCTCAACAAAGAAATGCTGTTCCTCCTCAATTTCAAAGTCTTCAGACATGTTGGGCTGTCCTTTGCTAAAAGACCGTAGTGCAAATTATCTTTTAGCTACTGTGGTTACTCTTGTCTCTCTCTGCGGTGCACGTGTCACGTGATGTAAACACGGGTAAGCAAAGCTCATGCTTTCGCTGGTCTCACGCAAGCGCGCACACGTGAGCGCGGAACACAGAGAAGCAGTCAGAGCTACAGGCTAAAATGAGGCTACAAGCAGAGTTCATATGACGTTTTTCGAAACAACTTTTTATGTCGGGGCTTCAGAACACTTGGATCACTACGGATAAGCATGTTGGAGATATTTTGTGGTTTCAATTTTGTGTTCTTGGACCAAGGGCGTAGGTTTGATTTTCACATTGGTAGGGACATAAAAGTGCTCCATGGCGGTGACTTGTACACTGATGATTTTTTAATGCAATTTCACGTCATGTGAAACTGATCACATATCTACACTAAATACAAGAATGTCTTGGTTCATGTATTCTCTAATGTTATCAGTTACATGAATATACACTGATAACTTCACCACATCTGTCCGTATGTGCTTCCCAGGGTAAACTATAATAATAACAATAACAGTATACTTCGAGGGGCGGCACGGTGGTGTGGTGGTTAGCACTGGCGCCTCACAGCAAGAGGGTTGCCGGTTGGATCCCGGGTGTGGGAGCCCTTCTGTGCATTTGCATGTTTGCATGTTCTCCCCGTGTCAGCGTGGGTTCTCTCCGGGCACTCCGGCTTCCTCCCACAGTCCAAAGACATGCAGGTTGGGGACTAGGTTAATTGATAACTCTAAATTGTCCGTAGGTGTGAATGTGAGCTGAAAGGTTGTCTGTTTCTATGTGTCAGCCCTGCGATAGTCTGGCCGACCTG
>NC_065508.1:42129627-42152565 GCF_006386435.1 Epinephelus moara | reverse complement strand
TGCACTTACACCCAATATCTATTACATAAATATGACTCAGTGTTGGTGTTTTTACTGGGAGCAGTGGATCTCTATTCTCCTAAGTCTCTCCTTCACACACCATGGATGCTGAAGACTGTCACTGAAGGAGCTATTATTTATAGTGTTTACACTTTATTTATTCAGACTGTTTCTATCATGTCATCTTACTATAAACATTAATTTGAACTGTGTCATCACTACATGACATCTATGATTGCTGATGGAGCATGTGAAGTGGAATTTCATGTTCTCTGGCATATAATATTGATCTAATAGTTGCCAAACTTAGCTCAGCTAGTAGGCTATCAGCTCGTTAGCATCTCATTATCTAGCAAAGAGTTGCCAAGGAACGCCATTCAGTTAGCCTAACATCAACAGGTGTTTGTTTAGCTTATTTACTGAACCAACCGACTCACCATTCACACTCGGCGCTCGGCTGTGGAGCGCTAACGGTGACGCACGTGTATGTGTCGTTCCCTCACGAACTGCCCTGAACTGTACGGTGACGCGCACCCACAAAGACAGTGGAGAGAGCGGCGCTGGGGAGGACCAATCACATGTTACCAAAATAACGGTAGAGCCAATCGATGAGCAATACGAGGTTAGAGGCGGGACATATGGTAGACACCAACGATTGTTAACCCTTTGTGTACCATATTGAGCGGACGCCGACAGCCAGTGTTTATATTGGTAGGGACAATACAGAAGGGGCTGAATATTGGTAGGGACGTGTCCCTACCGTCCCTACCCAATCCTACGCCTATGTCTTGGACGTTAGTCTGGGGCGCCGTCAGCCATTAGGTGTGCTAGCTGCTCCCCCTGCCGATCTCCGCAAGGCATGTGAGGACTCTAAAACTTCACCAGAGCCTTCCTCCGCAAGAGGGTGAGTAGATAATGGCTGAATTTTCATTTTTGGCTGCACTATCCCTTTAAGAGATAAATGCTGTAACATTACCTGCCTAGAGGGCATCTCACTCCAACCTTCTTGCAGCAACACAGCAACATTAACTGGTCTGTTTCACAATGTTGGGCTGAAACAACATGCATGCAAGCTGAAATTCAGCTGTGTTGTTCTGTTGGGAGATGCGGTTACTTAAATCTGCAGTGAGTAAGAAAAAGTTTAAGTAATACATGCAAATTGAAAGCTATAAGAAAAGGAAATCTCTGTTAACTGCTTGGCCTATTTCTGCAATGTAAACATGCTTAAGCTAATAATGAGTGACAAGAAAAAAAAACACTGTAAAACACTGAACCTTGACAGTTATCATTGAGCTTAATTTTATACTTTTGTTAAATAATCTTGTTAGTAATCCATGTTTTATGGCTGCAGGGAGAAGTTTCCCTTTAGGATTTTGAGTCAGATATCCCTGAAGTTTCAGGAAAAAGACGATGGTCTGGGTTTGGGGACAGAAAGCCCCGAAGGTTAACTTTTCCCATATCATATCATACTGCCAAGACAGGTGCCATCTGGCAGAATGGTGGTGTACCAAAACACCTCAAAAGGTTCTGTGCAGCCACGTTAAGATACTGACGCCACCTGGGTGCATATCATACTGCCACAAAAGGTGGCTTTTGCTGTTGCCGTCTGACACCGAAATCACTAATAAAACAATGGTATTAATAACTTCGGAAAGAGAACCAGGTGGATTTTCAGCACTCTGCCTGTCACTGAAGCAGGGGTTCATTGCAATTAATTGCCTTTATCTGGAAGCCCAGCTGTTATTAGTCCCCGACTAAGTAGTTAGAATGAAAACAAGCGGGAGCCTCAACACTAGAATTGAACCAATCTTTTTTTTTTTTTTTTAAGAAATTTTTTGGGGCATTTTTTAGCCTTTATTTGACAGGACAGACAAGTGTTAAAGGGGGGAGAGAGAGGGAGTGACATGCAGCAAAGGGCCATAGGCTGGAGTCGAACCCGGGCCGCTGCGGCAACAGCCCTGTACATGGGGCGCCTGCTCCACCACTAAGCCACCGACGCCCCTGAACCCATCTTTTAAATGAACAGTGTGTTGTTGCAAATTACTGACTAGAAATCGTCTCTTAAATTTCACAATTCTGCTGTTGCCTTGAAAGTGATCATGTTGTCTTTAAGCAAGAGAAACACACTGTTAGCCTAGATGCAGACAAGCATGGAGTCAAGGCTTGCAGGAAATGAGTCTGCCTTCTCTCAGTCAGCCACTATTAAATCAGACAGAGAGAGATAGACAAGGCCAACACCCAACTGCAACGCAGCTATTATTTCTCTGTAATGAAGGAGATGAAGAGGACAGAGTTAACTGAGGTAAATGTAGTAAAAAGTTCCCAAACAAAGTCACAAAAAAACATCCACACTAAGCCAAATACTAACACCCCTATTCTGTGGTTGGGAGGTGATTTCAGAAACATACTCCCGCACCTTGTCATCCTTAGCACTGGAGGCTGATACAGGTAAAGTGCAGTAATCAATTTGTTCTACTGGCAGGCGTGCTCCTGTAGAATACTAATGAGGCTTCCGGCCTCCCCTCTTCCCTCATTCTCACCATCCCTCCACTACCGCCCCCTCTGCCTTTCTCCTTCCTCGTTCACCTTTCTCATGACTTGACACCCCCCTGGTGCCCCAGACCTGACCAAATGCTAAAGGAGGGTGGGCTGTCTTCTGCACAGATAACTGCTGCCACTAATCAAGCCTACGTGCACCAGGGCGTGAGATTAAATGAGCTTGCACAGCTTGACTCAGGCACTGAATGGTGTTAATGTGCACACACGAACAAGCAAATACACACAGGTTATAATAAAAACCTACAGGCAAGCCAGCAGCATTTCATCCTAGACACACACACACACACACACACACACACACACACACACACACACACACACGCGCAGACTCAAGCCTCAAATGAGCAACACAAGGTCAACTTAAAAGCTGATGTTGGGTGAACATTCTTAGGCTGTAAAAGAACACACACAAGAAGATAAGATCTAAATTTACTCCACCAGTCAAAACGGGACTGTGGTGAGCCCCCCGATCTCTTTCTCTCAGAACACATGTCACGCGCGGGGCTGCAGTGTTGTGTGCATCTAAAGCGAAAGAAGGAACAAACTCGACTGTGAATTGACAGGGCCTTAATTCCTGTTCGTTTTTCATTTGGAGAGATGGCTTACAAGGGGGGGTCTCTACACCATATCAAACACATACCGGAGTTGCCTGGAGGCTGTAATAAAGCGTCCTCAATGTTACACTGCACACACAAACACACATATAAAGGCAATAGGAATGTGTGTGTGTGACGGGGGAGAAAGAGAGACAACGCCACCCTATGCATCAGCAGGGATATTTCATTAAGTACATAACGAGTGCCATTAATCGCTCTTAACAAGAGGACACAACCTCACCTTGGCAGTCTCACACACACAGCAGGAAGGTGCGGGGGGTGGGGGCATGGAAATATCTATGGTGCGCACAGAAATTAAAATTCACCACACTCAATGATCCGCCGCCTACTTTTGACCGACTACATCGTGGCTTGCGGGTGTGTGGAGGCAAGCCAGCAGTCATATAGAAGCTGCTCATCTGAGAGACACATAAAAAAAGTTGAAAAAAGAGAGGAGAGGAGATGGGAGGGGAGGAGAGGAGACGAAATAAATATATTTAAAAAAAAAAAAAAAAAAAGGGGTGGGTGGGTTGCATTGGTGGTTGCCAGCTGGTGCCCTTGACCACTGACACGGGTGGAGGAGGGAGGGGGTTACAGTCATGTGACACTCTNCACACACACACACACACACACAGCCCCTCTGCAGTCCTAGAACCCTGTCCGCCCCACCCCTCTGTCTACCCCCTCCCCTCTCCCTCCCCCGCGGCTGTGCAGCAAGGTCAGGCAGGTCACCATGTCCTCATCTGTAATCCGCTGCCATTCGTCAGCAGCCCCGGCCCAAGCAGGAGGAGAGAGAGAGGAGAGGCAGGCGCTCCGACGAGGGGAGAATGCCCAATTAGGCAGCTGTCACACACATGCGTGCACACACACATAGCTCAGCACAGCAGAGTTTCAGAGAGGAAGGGAGAGAGGGAGTAAGGCTGCAGAATCAGCCTACTGTCCACAAACACAGACAGAGGAGGAGTTGGGGGTGTACATGAACCCTTTCAGCTGTGAGTGTCTGTGTATTGTTTTGGTGTGTGTGTGTGTGTGTGAGGAGCAGCTGGGGGGTGGGGCAGTCAACTACAGTTTAGAATATGACTGGCTGCTATCTCAGGCTTGTCAACAGGGGGAGTACCAGGATGTGCAGACTTTTGAGGATACAGTAGTTAAATAAAATTTTATAAAAGGACATCTATTCTTATCTCACATGAAAGTGTTGGATATTCTGGTGAGTTCTTCAATTATCTGTAACCCCAAGACTGATGATGGGAGAAGTGGCTGGGTGCTACTGAGGACAGAAAACACTACAGGGCAGGCTCTGTCTACGTGCAAGGGCCGGGTCAACATGTTCCCCACCGGAGTGGACTGTGGACTTAAATGTAGCACCACACTGAGGCCCTGTTTAGACGGTCTCTCTAAAAACGGAAAAGTCTGTCCTTTGCATTTTAAAAAACTTGTGCGTTTATATGACAACATTATTGAAACGATCCCCGTTCACATGGAGCCGCAAAATCTACTGGAAACACTGTAGTATGCACGCCAGGCCAATGGGTGACAGTGTAAATTTGCAAAGCAACACCATGGCATGACACCATGCGCCTGTGCTGAAGCGCGTTCCTCTACAACGCGGTGATTACAAACCAAAACAAAGAAGACACAATGGCGAAAGCATGCACAGATAACCTTGTCTGGATGGACGACGAGGTGGAGTTGCTACAATAACAGATCTACACTTCCGTCTCCGTTTTCAGAGGAACTGCATATTGCAAGTTTACACAACAACGGAGACGCTGCCGTTTCCAAAAAAATTGCACTCTGGAACCCGTTTTCAAAATGTTGCGTTTTCAGGCACCCAAAACGCCGCTGTCGCGTAAACGATCGGCCAAAACACAACTAAAGTTTACCATTTTCAGTTGAAATCGTTGTCGTAAACGGGGCCTGAAATTCTTTTCAGTACCAGACTAGCAGCAGATATCAAATGGGTGACAAATATACCATAATTGGATACACCAGGGTACACATCAGTTTTGAGTAATGGGAAAACTTATCAGCAAAAATGATACAGAGACGACTCCACGCCAGGCACCACAAAGATGTATGTTAGAGCAATTCGGGACTTAAGCCTTTATCTATTGATTGTTTAGTCTAAATGTGTTATCTTTTATCAAAAGAAAGAGATACAATAGTAAAATGCCAGGGGGTGAGCAGGTGTGATCGAATGCACCAGGGACAGAGCGGAGAGGAAACTCTTTCCAAACCCCCTTAGCACCACTTTAAATGTCAAAGTTCATCAGGGTTCAGTGGAGCTTCAAATCCAGCTTTGAGTGGTTAGTGTTCAAAAGGATTGCATCACAAGTGTGAGGGACACTTATCCGGTAAATCCTGTCTGAGTAGAAAGTACAGTTCATAGAGACTTAGACTAGATGTCATCATGCTTAATACATATGTTCCTCTACCCTAGGAGAAGATTTTCACTTGGCTACAGGTGTCTGGGTAAACCTGTCCTCCCTGCTAGACAGTCAACCCCCACACAGACAGAATCGAATGGAAGACTATGCAACAGAGGAAAAAGGCCCAGTTATATTAATTTATTGGAGAATGCAAAGGGGATAAACACTGAAAGGACTTTCTCTGCTGCTCAGTATCCTGTGGCAAAGGATAAAGCCCTTTACTTTTTAACCAGCAGAGTTGGACAGTGACATGCAACACATTACAGTAATATAAAAATTTTTTGGTAACAGTCAATTTGAAATGGAGTAATTACATTGCAGTTACTAATCACAGTAACACTCCATTTGGTCTCTCTGTATTCAGCTGGCATGTCCCACATGGACTGGTCCAGGATGTGTTAACTTGATGCAGGGGCACCAAATTTGTCTTATACACATGTTGTGCTTTCTGATAGCTCACTTGCTGATGTTAGCCACAGGTATTTATTGATTGATTGATTGATTGATTGACTTCTTTATTGATAATGAACACGTATCAGTACATACACAGGTCATCATGAATGTAGAACTGGATGGGAGAACTGGATACAGTGATGAACATGGGACCCTGTTCATTCCTATGAGAGTTGCTCAGTAGCACATGAAGCCAAAACGGTTCAACTGCATCATATAAAATTCCCTGGATGATCAAGGAATGTTCAGGACTACTTAGAGCAGCCATAGAGAAAAAGCACCGGAGACTTACGACAGCCAAGTATGACCAGGTGCGGCCAAGCATCTCACTTCTGCTTGCTGATTGGCTAACTTCTGATTTAGTGCTCCGCTTACTTGAATGGGGATAAAATTATTTACTCTTGCGGCTCTTCTAGACTTTCCGAATGTTATCTGACCAAATGGATCAAATCCTGATCGTGATTGGAATCATTTTGTAGGGGTCGTGATGCTCAAAAAATGTATCCACTGATTTACAGACGCCTCATTCCCAGTGTAAGTCGATGGGGAAAAAGCATTTTTGGGTCACAGAGCATTACAAGACAGATCCCAGAACTTCCAGTACCACTGTTTGGCCATTATGAAAATTGGCTTCAAAGCCCAGCGCACTTCTTGGGGGCCTGTACATCATGGTATGAAATTTGACAGTTATCATAAAGTGTACATTTATATACAGTATTAAAAAAAGCAACATGACAGAGAATCTCAGACCCAAACTTCCATTAAACCTCCATTAATAAAAAGGTTTTACATTAAGTTACAACAAATCCTTTGATTAAAAAAAAAAAAAAGCGGGTGAACGGAGAGAGCGGTGCGAGGGCCAGCAGATAGAGAGCGAAATACAGCAAAAACACACAAAATGCCTATGGAAATTAGTTGCCGATTCTGATTCTAACGGGAAATATTTGCCCTCTGATGACAATCGGTCGCCGAGTGACGAAAGTGACGGTGCGTCTGCGCGTCTGTGCATTGCGTGCACGATGACGGTCCACACAAAGCAGCACTTGACATAGATAATAACCAGATTTTACCTCACCGTGGTCTGGGTGGCAGAAATTAGATGAGGAGGGGACCTGTTGGAGGCAGCAGGTGTGGTAAAAGCAGGGCTATAAACAGTGATGATGATGGCTGGGTTTACTTGAGAAATGAGGAAGTGGATGACAGGTGGATTTGGGACTGTTCACTATTGTGGAGACACGGATCTCACAAATGCTAAACCCACTGATTTATTTATATATTATTTGACCCTTATCATAAATGTAACCAACAGAAATATCAGTTCTTATCCAGAGAACAGCTAAAACCAAAATCCAGATTCAATGACATTGCTGTCCCTGAGATGAAAGCTTCATCGTCACTTCATTTGTGCATGGGGCTTGTAGAAAAGTCTGAGACTGAGGACCACCGGGCATTTTGAGGATGAGATAACAAAAAAAAAAAAAAAAAATCTACTGTGTAAATATGTTGAAAATTCAGTTTTACTGAGAGTTATGTTATCAGATATGGCCGCCACCTAGTGATGTCACAATATGCAAATTAGATGAGTGAATTTACTCCCATCAGATTCCTGTTCCTTTATTTTGAGAATGAGATGACAAACACAACACAAAACAAAAAAAATGTACTGTGTAAATATTTTCCAAATTCAGTTTTACTGAGATTTATGAAATCCAATATGGCCATATGAAAATCTCATACCATTGCAGCCTACTGTGCAGTCACTAAGCTGTTGCAGGTCAGTGAATCCCTCCAAACTAAACGCTTCCTGCTTGTCAAACCACAATGTCTTGTTTTCTGTTTTTACAGATGTTAAATACAGAAGATATGATATGTGTGTGTGTGAAGGATTTGGGCTTTTTTAAAGACAGCTAAAAGAGCTGGGCTGGCTAATGAAAGTACAACACTGAGTTATGTAATGCATTATTTTTGCTGCTGAGCATGGACGTCGTTAGACCTGGGCACCGGATCTTTTGGGCTCAGCCCCCGTACTTTTAAGCCTCTATTTTTTTTGTTTTGTTTTGTTCTAACCCTATGGGCCCGAACGACGCATAGTGCGTCCAAATTCACACCTGTTCTTCTCTATTGATTTTTGATTTTCTCCGAGACCGTGCGTCATCGCGAGAAGCCAGAATTGTAGCTTTCCGACAAGACCAAGCACTTGTCGGTAGTCCAATATTTTCACAGCGAAAAAGAATGATGAAGTTACACTAAAATTATGTATAACAGAGCTTTCATACAGCTTTGCACACACATTACTCTTGGATGGATTACTCGCGAATGCAAGCTTGCACAGAAATGCCACGCATATCACATGAAAGCGCAGGAGCAGAGCTTTCCATTGATACCACACACATCATTGTGCTGTCATCCCATCACACTATAAATCCAGATTAATTGTCTACAAAATAGCCGTAGTCACCATATACATTAAGGGGGACATGTGTCCCCCCCAATGCCCAAAATGCCCCCCCCCCAATATATAACTGAAACTGTAAAACAACAACAAACTTTGTTTACTGCAAACAAAGTGGCAAATATTATCTTGGAGGACATCATTGCACTTGGTTGACTATTTTTCTATTATCTTAGGTGTAAATGTTGCATGTTTCTTTCAGATAAAACACATTTTTGACTTGTGAATGAGTCAATGGAATTTCTTGCAATAAAGAAAAAATACTGGCAATCATGTCCGCCTGGCACAAACCACATGTTTTGGACAACTGTGAAGTGACAGAATGTCCCAGCATCATGGTTCTTATATTGCCAGATTCCAGAGAGTCTCTCCTCTTCATATTTGGTAGAATATGTCAACTTCCAACTTGCTATGGTGATATACATGTAAAAATGTAAGAATTTAGTCACACGGATTTGTTTTTTTCATTGATATAAAAATTAATATAAAATACAGGCACATAGAAGGACATGGAATGATGGCAAATCTGGTTAGCCCACATTGTCCTGAAAAACAAACAAGATATAGCATGTATATGTAGCCTTTATAATGACTGTGATATGAGCTTAAAAGTAAAGGCAGTAAAAATACCCCAAAAAACGCCTAGGGCCATAAAGCACCTTGTTTCCAACTTAAAATCCACGGCACGGCACGGGAGCACAACAGACAGGAGCGCATGCAGCACTGCAGCACACAACACACTCACTGTCACACTATCTTACATAGCATATGCCCATATATGGGCAGTCAGAATGATAATTTGTTACAATTCTCAAGTGCAACGACAGTAGGCTACTCTGTATTACAATTGTATTTATTGTGCATACTGGTGGTGGCCAGCACCGAGTCGTTAGATACAAGGCCAAGAAAACAAAAAGGAAGCACACCATCTAAATGTGAAGCAGATTTTCTCTTCTGTGCTTTGGAGGCTCTATCTCCGTAACGGATTGGTCAATTTGAGTGATTGATACGTCATTGGATTCGTTAGAGCCAATAGAATGACGCTATACCCATCAAAACGAGATTGGCAGCACTGTCAGCCAATCAGAATCAGAACGCCGTTGTGGGGGAGGTGCCGGCTGCTGTATGTGGTCAATAGGTTCATTTGAGATGAGCCAGGCCTGCGCAGATTCGATCACCGGCGATCGGCGCACAATGCATGCCGGTTAGTTTTGTGTGCAACTTCATCCCAACTTGCTCTGACGTATTACAAAATTGGACGGCAATAAAATCGCAAGAGAGAGGCGGTCGCAGTTTTCAGAGCCAGGCGCTGCAGTTGCTCTCCACCGACTACACCGCCTGGCTCTCACCTGATCTAAAAGCTGATTGGTTTAGATGTCGACTCAACAATATGACGTTTTAGATAGACAAGGTTTATTCTGTAACAGAAAACATGTTGTGTGACTGATGGTGAAGTTTAGTTGTCAGAGACTAAATACATTCATCATAAACTATACAGAGTCCACTGTATATTAACACTGGATTGTTTTAATTATTGAAGTAGGCCTATTTAGCAACACAGAGACTTGTGGTCAGTGGGATGTGAGGATTCTTATAATAACATTTGCAGGGCTTGAAGCAAGAAAAAATCCTGTGCCTGAAATTTTTTTAGAGGTCCTTCTGCGCTAGGGGGATCCGGGGGCATGCCCCCGCGGAAGAAAATTTTGAACATTTGACGTCTAAATGAATTAATCTGGTGCACTTTGAGAGTATCAATCAAGTATCACAGCAAGAACCTAGAATAACAATTTCAAGGTTTTTAATAATGAAATATGAACAGTTCACCAAAAAAGGAAAATTTGGTCATCAGCTACTACAAAATGGTTGGGGCCGGGCAATTTTAGGCAATTCTGAGCAACAAGTGGCAGAATAGGAAGACAACAAGAACGCATTAAAATGTACGTTTTACATCAGTTGAAGCTTGAACTCACGACCTCTGACACCAAGGAGCATCTTCTATCTGACTGAGGTAATTTTGCAATATCTACCATTGGTAGTTGGAACTATCACTTTGCTTTGCTTTAAAACGACTGGTTAAATCACTGTTGCTACGGCAAGATGATAAAATATTCACGAGAAAAAAATATTCCTGCACCAGAATATCCCTGCGCCGGAAATCCGGCACCATGCCGGAGAACTTCAAGCCCTGCATTTGTACAGATGTGAAGCCCTGACTGTATCTAACTGATCTTTAATGAAAGCTGTTGTCTTGTATTTTTTTTCCCCTCTGAAAATATTAACCTTGTTGTCAAGCATAATTTATATAGCCTCTGTAATTGAGGGGACAGGTCAAAATGATATGATGCTGATTTACATGAAAATACATGTAAAATGGAGGATAAACCATGAACATAAACTACAGATCACCTGTCGAGTATTTTAATAAATCAATCTATCATAATTAAAACAACTGGAGACTAAAAACAAACTGTTATGGGTCTGATCACTTTTTAATTAATTAACATCACTCCGGACAGGATGTAAGTGTGTTTGTGACTTCCTGTACGGACTGAAGGCTGCTGGAAACTGTCAGAAAACTGTCTGACTTCAATGCGGCTTTTTGGCACCGCCTCCTGCTGCAGCCGCCTGCTCTCGTCTACTTTCCAGGCGAGGCGCAGTTCATCTTGAATGAGCCTATTGTTATGCTTCCCCCCCGGATGCATGTCGGTGTAACAGGATGTACCGTGTTTTACAGGCAAAATAAACTTTTCACGGCAAAACAACAAAGGTAAGAGGAATTTTACAGTTCGACTTTCTGTTGTTGTTGTTCTTTGGCCTCTATCTCTCTGATGCTTTGGTGTAGCGTGCTTTGGCGGGTATGCGGAGAACAGCTGAGTTTCTGCTTTCATTTGAGGTGTATGCTGTGTGTTTTGCATGACGTGGCTACGAGTTGGAGCCCGAAATATGTCGAGTGGGTTGGCATATCGGTGCTGTATGGAGTTTGATTTGCTGTTATTCATTTAGTTGTCGTTTGAGTTGTGTTTGGAGCATGTAAAAAGGGTTTATACAGCCTTGTAGCCTAGGTTCTGCTGTTTAATTTGATGTGCAACATCACTATATTCTTTGTGATCAGTGCATTGTTTCACACTGTGTTTGCAAAGTCGCCTGGGCTGCCTACAGAGACCGGACTTTTTCACAGCATATTCAGAGGACATATAGCTAGCGGATCGTGAGGAGATGTTTGCTGTATGTGACAAAAACTTTTCAAGCTTAGGAAGACTTTAATTGCTTTTAAAGGGATAGTTCGACATTTTGGCAAATTCGCCTATTGCCGTAATCCCTATAGTCATATGGGTAGGTACATTACCTTTAATTGTCAGTGCCTGCAGTTCTGAGATCGGTGGAGCAGAGCTGCCCGCTGAAATGGAGGTGAATGGTACAGCCCCTTCTCTCCCTCAAAACTAATCAAATACACCATCAAATGACTCCAAAACGCTCCAGTGGAAAACACATGGTTTGCACATTCCCCACACTATGAAATAATAATGTATAATTAAGTAACATTACGACACGTGAAGCAAATACTCGGAACTACTTTCTTGAGTAAACCACTGGGCGGAGTGACACAGTGCACAGCTGAGACAGTACCGTTGTTACTGCTTGTAGCCATTTGTGGTATCGTCAGCTGGAAGGTTTGAGGAAAGTTTACAAGTGTTTTTGTAAATCATGGTTTATACATGCATTGTAAAAGGTTGCAGTAACAAGCCGAAGACATGGAGCAAAGTGAAGTTTCACGCAGTTCCAACCAGTAATACGGACAGGATGAAACAATGGCTATTTGTGCTGGACATCGACCCCAACACGCCTGTGGAAATGGTCCGGAAAATGTTTGTTTGCTCCTGCCATTTTTTACCAGAGGACTACGCTGAAAGGATGGCGCGAAGAAGCTCAGGAATGGTTCAAACTCCTTTCTTGAGAGACACTGCCATACCATCTGACGGCATCACTAAACGAGCAGACGTGGTAAGTGATCGTTGTGTATTTTGCTCAGCAATCTCTCTGCTGTAACGTTACCTCCATGTTGAGTAACATTAGCCTACAACCCAAGCATGGTAAATAAGGCTAAAATGCAAATGTTGTTGTGGTTATGTTGTGGATAAATGCTTGCCCAGAGCATGTAGTGAAGTGACTGGCATTACTTCTCATTGTTGGGAATAAACAGACTGCTAGGGAACATTTTATGTTGTTGTTCCCTCAGGAGTTGTGGTGATTTATGAGTGTGGAGTTAGCATGTTCTCCCTGTGTTCCAATGATTATTTTGAGGCCTACTCTATATTTATATTTTACAGGTGTACCTAATGAAGTGGCCAGTAAGCCCCACATTTACACCACCGGCTCTGGGTCTCCCCTCAGCCCCTGGTTGCTCGGCAGCCTCAACCTCTCTTCTTGCTCTCTCTTCTTCCAAAACCTGTAACTCTTCCTCTGTATATTCTGGCTTCTTCTCAACAAACTTGTTGTTTTGATGACGGGAGTAACTGCACTAAACATACGCTGTTTGAAATCACTCCGC
The DNA here is from genome assembly GCF_006386435.1 of Epinephelus moara. Lineage (NCBI taxonomy): Eukaryota > Metazoa > Chordata > Actinopteri > Perciformes > Serranidae > Epinephelus > Epinephelus moara. Next base: position 42,139,524 of record NC_065508.1, on the reverse strand, counting down.
CCAGCAAGTACTCTACGTCTGGAATGTAGTTCCGGCTGTGCATTTGGCTTCAAAACAACTCTGTCTCGTAATATTACATTATTATTTCATAGCGTGGTGAATGTGTAAGCTACAAGTTGTCCACAAGAGTGTTTTGGAGTCATTTGATGGTGTATTTGATTAGTTTTGAGGGAGAGGAGGGGCTGTACCATTCACCTCCATTCTGTGTGCTAAGCAGCGGGCAGCTCTGCTCCACCGATCTCAGAACAGCAGGCACTGACAATTAAAGGTAATGTACCTACCCATATGACTATAGGGATTATGGCAATAGGTGAATTTGCCAAAATGTCGAACTATCCCTTTAATGCAGGTACCATGGGTTTGAGTTGTCTATTCAAATTGTTTGAAACGTTTCGTTTGTTTACGTTGTTAGCGTGCAGCGCTATTTTGTTAGATTATTATTATTAGAGTAGCGGTGGTTTCGTTCTTTGAGTGAATTTAAATGTTTTTGTTTATTTGTGGGAAAAGGTATTTGGAGTTTGAATGAGGGGTAATGTATTTATGTACTGTAATGTTTAGGATTTGTCCGTTTATTCACTGTGTGGTATGAATTTAGATTTAAATGCAGTTTAGCCAGCTTTGTAGGAGGGTTGAATTTAGTTTACATAATGTTTGCTCTCAGTGTATACGTTTGCTGACAGGACATTAGCATTATTAAGAAAAGCTATTGCCAGAGTCTAATTTAACGACTACTTTTAATAGTTGTTTAATTCGATTTATCATCTGTGTACTGTATTTTTGATATAAGTGACTGTAGATAAATGTGGATTCTAATCTTTTTGTATATAGTTTTCACGGTGCTTTTCATGGTGCAACCAGCTGGTGACTAATAATGAGAAATAAACCATGAAGCATTAGTTTGGGACTCTCCGCGTGCTTGCTCAACTAAGCCAAGGGTTGTTACACCCCTGCTGCTGAGTAATTAGTGAAGTAATGTTACTTTTGCATGTGTAACATGTCATGAGTACTTGATTACATTTTTCAAGTCATTTGCCCGACATGTTTTTGCAAGTATTGGCATAAAAATTAAAAATAATGTGAAAAAAAAAAAAAAAATAGTGCAAATGCGTTATTTCTTAGTCTGAATGTATAGAGAAAAAAAGACAGCGTATCACCAAAACATAAAAAGTAAACACATAAATTTAAACATTTTTTTAAGTACAATAACTTCAGAGGTACCACACACTGAGGTTGGTTATTTTGACATGCTGGAGAGAATTTCAGCATCAACTGCATTTTCTGAATTCAATGTAAATGATATGTTCTCTGCACATAAATGTGACTTTGATGAAAAAAGTAAAAGAAAACTACTGCAATTCAATGAAATGTAAGGGGAGTATATGAGATGAGAGATATTGAGAAGTTTATCAAGGTCACTGTAAAATGCAACAGACACACCACAAGTCCCCATGAGCATACTTAAGTAATTTCTGTTAGGCTATATCACTGTACAACTCCACCCATCTCTGTGATTGTTATTATAATGACTCAGTGCTTTGTCGGCCAGTTTTTGCTCCATTCTCCCTGCACTGAAAGTACCTAAAGCGCTCCCAAAATCTAGATTATAATCTGTGATTTCTGGCTATCGATGAAAAAACGGTATTAGTCTAGAGGAATAACATAATCCAAAGGCTAGATTTTGGCTGTATAAAACAATACTTGGAATCTATTAAGAATGTAATACTTAACTGAGGGAAATCTTCCACCCTATTCCCAACACAGGGAGGTTAGAGGTCAACAACATAGCTGAGCCCATAGACTGGAGCTGGTAGTGATCAAAAGTTTCTCTTAATGAACATTCAGTTCAGCATTCTAATAAAAACAGGAACCTGAACTCAGGTCTTCGGGCTCTCAGTACCCCGTTCTGATACCTCATGGTCAACCCTGGCATGTGTGCTATCATAGGAAAGATATTGACAAGACATCACTGTGCAGTCCCGATGCACTGGGTGCTGCAAGCCAATACCCTATTGACCAATGAACACATGACTACAATGTTAACAAGAAGTGGACAAGCAAGTCTACATTCTAATATCTATACTTTTAGTCAAGCTGCACTTTGTTCACTGATAACCTCACTTTTGTTCCTGTAATGGCAAAACATAAAAGAAATTTGACCAAAATAGCTAGAATAACATAATAACAATATATTAGCTCTGGGACAACAAATGGCTTACTCACATTAGCAGCAATGACTATTATTGTGCAATGCCCCTGATTCATTCATTCATTCATTCATCTTCTAACCGCTTCATCCTCTTGAGGGTCGCGGGGGGGGCTGGAGCCTATCCCAGCTGACATCAGGTGAGAGGCAGGGTACACCCTGGACAGGTCGCCAGACTATCGCAGGGCTGACACATAGAAACAGACAACCTTTCAGCTCACATTCACACCTACGGACAATTTAGAGTTATCAATTAACCTAGTCCCCAACCTGCATGTCTTTGGACTGTGGGAGGAAGCCGGAGTGCCCGGAGAGAACCCACGCTGACACGGGGAGAACATGCAAACATGCAAATGCACAGAAGGGCTCCCACACCCGGGATCCAACCGGCAACCCTCTTGCTGTGAGGCGACAGTGCTAACCACCACACCACCGTGCCGCCCCAATGCCCCTGATTAATAAACAAATTAATCAAATATGATAGGGCTTAACACCTGTCAGAAATTGAGTAAGCTTAATATCACATACATACAACACATTCTCAGTTTTTCTATCATAATATGGGTCTTTTTTCAGTGCTTCCCGCACATTCTCTAACAACATAATGAACATTTAATGTATGGTTTACTTTATCCTTATCTATCATGTATTTATCATGTATCAACCCCTAAAAAGACATCATTACAGTATAATAATTGATGTATTACACAAACTCCCCAGAGGTTCTGACTTGTCATAGAAAGAAAACACAGGTGTTACTAATAACATTATCCGTGGCTCTTTTCTACTCAAGTGCCGCACTAGGCCATAACATTGTGATAGTAAGCCAGCATGCGCAAAACCAGGACTCTGAAGCTGAAGCAGCTAAATGGAATTCAGCCATCAATTACTGTTATTATTTACACCAGTGCCTTTAATACCACAACAAGTCACCACTTTTCATAAAAGGCCCATTGTCATTAGTGTGCATCCCCCCTGATTTCCCTAAAGTATGTTTCTGACTTGTGGGAGACATTAATGTGTAATTGATCACTTCAGGAACTCACGGTGTACAGGATAACATAGTTTTATAGGCATGACAGATGAGTAATTGTACCAAAAATGTTCATATTCACATTGCAGCCATTTAGCTGCTGCTGCTAATCAGTAGCCTCTTTTACACTGCCTATTCAAGACAGGAATATTGTGCCATTATGCTGCCTCACCATTCTGTGTAAAAAGTATGATCACAGAATGGGGGGACAAAGTTGTCTTGCCTCTGAGCCAGGAACAGAGGTAGTAACAGTGCTGAACTGACATCTGTATAAAAAGGACAGCTGGCAGGATGGGATAAGGTGTGACGTTTTGATGCTGAGTTATGTGTGCGATGCACCGCAGGAGATTCAAAAAGTAGCTGATAGTAGTTAGTGGCTAAGTCAAAGACTAAGAACAGCCATAAATGTCTACAAATTGGGAAAACACTGAGATGCAGGAGCTCCTTAACCTCAAAGCAGAGGACGAGATCAGCCACCATATAACAGAGACGGTAAACGATTAATGACATGTTAATGTCATCGTTAGTGGGTATGAAGTGCTGCCAAGGTGTATGTTATAGTATGTCACAGTAGAGGCCGATGCTGTTGTTACATGTGATGCCAGTGACACCGCTTTTGATTATAGACATGCTGTCTATAACCGGAGTGATCACTTCAATGGATGCTGCTGTTGTTTGGTTCCATGTAAAAATGCAAAGGCGGCATAAAGAAGGGACTTGGTAGTGGCACTATAGCGCCATTTCTGTAGAAAAAGGGCTGGTCTGACTTACAATATGAAACAACAAATATTGAAGGCCTGGACCTCTGACCACAGCTCTACTGTCCATCTGAAACCACCAGCTTGTGCACTATAGTTTGCCTGTATTGCAGCGTGTGCTCCTTGAAAAGAGGCTAAAAAACTTTAGATTCAGTGAAGCTAAAAACACACTTCAGTCTCAATCCTCAACTGAAGATCATTGAGAAACATCTGCCATTGGTTAGCTGTCCCTTTAATAACTTAAAGACCTTTTTTCTCTTCTCTACTTCTGTGCCCTGAGGTTTATCACTGTGACTCTTCTCTTCCATCTTTCCCCCTCGCTCTGTCTCACACACACCCACACACCCACACACCCACACACACACACACACACACACACACACACACACACACACACACACACACACACACTCACACACTCTCTCTCTCTCTCTCTGCCTGTATGTGTGGCTGGCAACTACAAAGCATCTCTTGGCTCTGTGGGGAGAGAATAAGACACTCTCATTACTGCCTTTAAAAAGCTCTTGCCCTCACAAAATCCACTGTCGACCCAGACACTGGTGCAGAAAGTCACAGGAAAGACTGAAGGTGTTAAAGGCTACTTTTTCCCCTTATAACTCAATTCTGTGTGTGTGCGCGCGTGCATGTGTGTGTGTGTGTATGGCTGTGGCTGATGGTTTCTGCCCCCCCCCCCCATTTCCCTTTCCTGTTCCTCTTTAATGTCACAGGGCTGGCTCATATGACCTTGAGCAGCAGTGTTGGCAGGGCAAGAGCGAGAGCTGCCTCGCCTGCGGGCGCCCTTGAACTGGATCTGCAAGACAAAAAAAAAACAAAAAACCTTCACACAGCCTGATAGACATCTCAGCCCTCCTCCTACACCCCCCACGTATCCTCCCCCTTTCTCCTCAGCTCTTTTATTCAATCTATGCTGCTCCTTATCTGTTCCCCCTGGTGGGAAGAGATTTATCAGAATGCTGTATCTTTAACCTCTCTGTCAGACTGAGACAGAGACAGAATTTTAAAATGTCTGATGATTGGCCTGCAAAGATTTCCTTCATGCACACGCCCCATGCCACGGCGGTGGTGGTAGGGGGAGTTCTTTAAGGAATATACCTGTAGCATGAGATCGCCATCCACCCTGAAGGTGATGTTTATGTACAAGGAAATTCCAGACTGTTTTCCCTCCCAGCTCTGCTCTGAGCCACTGGCACACAGTGACCTGGAGCTTCAAAACAAATATCCCAGCCTCTGTTCCAAGGATGAGCATTGGCTTACCAGCCAATCAAGGCTCTCTGACTAAGAGAGGGGGCGGTGCCTTCAGAGCCATGTTTTGACAGGCTGGTGATGACCTGCTGGGTCCCAGTGTGGACCTCTGTTTTTCCAAAGTAAACATCACGGTACATAGTCCAAAGTCTGGCTCTGCACCATCAGACTCACTGAGCGTAGTCTATTGTAAATGCACAAAGAAGGGTTTTATCAGCATGCAAATATTGCGGCACCCTCCTTGTGACTCAGGCCACCAAGGATCACGTATTACAATACATATTTGCATTCCTGTTATAAGCAATGTGTTCAATACTGGGTGTTTTGAAATTTATGGAAGGCCTGTTCTTTTGAACAGAATGCACACACACTGTACAAAAGTGTGTGTGCAAGGACAGTATTAGAGGTTTGGACACTGTGAGACTGGCTTAGCCATCATAGTGGTCCTCTTCATGCCTGACCTTTAAAAACTGTAATGTTATCACATGTCATAAGCAGGCCTGCTGAAAACCATCTGCTGAAGGCACTGCAGTGGCTCCCTAACACCAAAAAAAGAGAGAGAGAAAAAAAACAAGACAACACTAGCTGGAGTGGCCAAGCACTGATTCTGACTGTTTTACTGCTCAGCACGTCTCACCTTCTCTCACACACACACACACGAACGGACGGACGGACGGACGGACGGACGCACGCACGCACGCACGCACGCACGCACGCACGCACGCACGCACGCACGCAGAAAGACAGACGGCATCATACACCTCCTCAGAGGCTGTTGTTGAGCGACATGAGCCATGAGCAGTCTCCTCAATTAGTGTTAAGGGGCTTTTGCACAGAGACATGAAGTTCTGGGGCTAAGAATAACATTAAACAGGTCTGCTGGGTGGCAGTGGCAGAGCTTGGGAGCTGTGGCACTGATGAGAGCAGGGTGTGTGTACTAACCAAAGTCTTGCTGCTAATCCGATCCCCCGCCATGTTTAGCCCCACTTTGGGATATTATGTTATGTTTGTTAGAGTGACACCTTGGCTAATAGTGCTGGTTTTACACAGAGCGAAACCAATATGATTACTATTAGTCATGACCAGTATAGGAAAAGAAAAAAAAGACAAACTCAATAAATGTTGTGTTTATTTGCTGAGAAATCACTCCCATCTAAAAATATAGTTTTCCTATGGGGGAGATGGGTGTGTTGAAATATTAAAAGGTCCCCTATAGACAACAGCAAAATGTAACCAGGGTTCCAACAGTTTCATGGACAAAAAACTTTTCCATGTCTTTTTAAGGACCCATAATTTCTTTTTTTTTTTCTTTTTGTTGTACTTGGGTATTTTCAAACATATCAGATTCAAACTCTATTCAAATATAATTTCAGTTATCTGGCATGGAGGGAGAGATGGAATGCTAGGAGAAAATGAGAAAACATGTGGTGGTGCATACTAGAACTACATTATGTTACCACCTTCAGAAAATAAATTTGCAGTCTTGTTACATTCAGAGATGCACTATAATATCAGCATGTCATCAGTATTGGCCAATATTGGCTTTAAAATTAGTCAGAATCAGTCAACATGCTTTTTCGTACTCCACACAATGAATGAATACTACATTCATTTAAAAGTATTATATTTCATGTCTCCATATGCTGTTGTGCCATCATGATAAGAGTATGTATGCATAATATAATGTCAATTCCACTACAGAAGAGACTTGATGATCACTAAAATTAGGTGGGAAAAAGTGTATATATTGATATGGATTGATTTTGTTCGATGTTGATACAGAACAAAACAGAGGAGCAGAGATAAAAATAAGTAATAGTTAGTTATAATAGAACAGAGAGAGGAAGCGGACAGAGGAGCAGTTTTGTGTATCTTATTTTCACAGATTTGGAACCAAAGGCCATGTATGTTGGATTTTGGTTGATCATTGGCAGCAGTTTCATGTTGCCAATAAACTTCACCGCACCAATTCTGTCACATATATATATCAGTTACCGTTATCAAACGGTGCGTTACTCCATTATTTTTGGTTCCCTTTCACTAAAACATTTCAGCCCTAAACAATGAAAGATAGTCAAGTCAGATAAAGGTATATGCACAATTCTTACCAGAGCATCTTAATGAAACATGTCTCTCACCCTCTCTGAAGTCACTGTCGACCTGCTGGCCTCACCACAGTGCTGTAACGTTACATTAAGCGGTAGTGCTTCTGTAGAGTTTTAGTCCCGGTAACGTTATATCCAGTGACGTGATATCCATTGTTATCCCGAGGAAGCTTTTGTTGTGGACAGACAATGTCTGTGGTGGGCGACATACTCGACACCATCATGTAGCTCTTCAAATGTTCTCTTTAGCTAATTTTCCATATTTGTATCCAAGTAACGTAGTTGTAAAACGTTTAGCTGCCTGACAGCGAGTGACTCCACTGTCAAGACGGTTGCATGTTTCCTATACCGTTCAATTGTTTTGTCAAGTTGTATTTAAACTAACTAAAAAGTTACTTTTAAAAGTAACTGAGTTACTAACCGAGTTACTTTTTAATGAAGTAACTAGTTACGGTAACTAGTTACTATTTTTCAGTAACTAGCACAACACTGTACATATATACATATATATATACACATATATATATATATATATATATATACACACACACATACATACATACACACACACATATATATATATATATATATATATATATATATATATACATATACATACATACATACATACACACACATATACATTTATAAACAAATATGCGAGGACTGACTCGGATGATATGACTTGGATAGAAATGTGCTGGTGCTTTAAGGGAATGATTAAATGAGTTAGGTTTGCAGTGTGTGGATAGAGCTGGTGTATGTAAAGAACATTTATGGTGTTTAATGAATTTAATGTGGTTTTGAGCAGAAAATGATGGCTAATTGTGTGATTCGGTTGTGTTGCTGTGTTAAAAGAAAAAGTATCTTAAGTGTAGCTAAACACTTGTTAGCAACTGTAAAAAAAAAAAACATAAACTAAATTAAAGTGTTTTTGGTCCAAAGCTCATGAGGGCTCTGCAAAGAGGTCATTGCAACTGAATAAGCATTTGTATTGCTTATTTAAAACCACAGTTGAACTTGGTATAGTAAATAACCTGACCTGAATAAAGTCGAGCAAATCTGGGAGAAAGCGGCCTATATTTAGAAAAAGCAACCCCTGTGTCAGAGAAAGAGAAATGTAAATAGATTCTTTACTTTTAATCGTGTGTGGCTTGCGCTTTGAGCTTGTCAGGTCTGACTGCAGTAATCAAACGCTATTACTGGAGACTGAGAGAAGAGAGGAACTTATAGAAGGTGGCAGTGCTTCAGAGACTCCTGCGCAACTGTAAGGCTTATGTGTGCCTGTGTTTTTTGAAGTGTGGAGCTGAGGAGTTAGGAGAGACCTTAGTGCTCAGCTTGGGGCGTATAATCTATGGGTCATTTGCAGCTTTTCTCTCCAGTATGACAAGCCGTTTACAAGACATAGCCTCTGCTGCTGACCCAGTTCTGAGTGGCTGCGTCTCGCGACAAGGCCCTGCCTCCCCATCAGGCCCTGCTACTCGTCTAACCGACGATAACACCACCACCCTCTGCCTCCGTGAACTGTGGGAAAAAAATAGGTCGCCCTGACCCACTTTTCTTCTTTCTTTTTTTCTCTCCTCCCCAACATCGTGCAAGGAGTTCTGCACAGTGTGATCGAGGGAGACAGTAAAAGCAAGAGAAAGAGAGAGAGGGAAACAAAGGAAGAGAAGAAGTTAAAATGGCAGACTAAGAGACTTCTTTGTGACGAGTCCCTGCATTTCAGTGATGTGTTCCTCTGGCCTTTGAAATAAAGGCAACCCTTATCAGCTGGCCTGCTGTATGTGTGGTTAAAACAGGAATGTCCTGATCAAGGTTTTTTTCTTTCTCCAATACATCCGAGTTCCCATCCGATACTTAAATTTTCCTCTATAGGTAGAAAATGGAAGATGCAGCTGCACACTGCACACTTCAAGTACTTCATAATCATTAAAATAAATCCAAAGTAGGCTTTAGCCCCTGTTTAACAGTTGAAATGCTGTGCAATGTATTAAGAAAAGAATCCCTGCATCCAAGCTGTTCCCTGGTGTTTATATATTGATTTATTTATTCATTACAAGATAACAAGGTATATAATAACAAACCCTGTCTTTAATATTTTTTTCTTCGATGGAATTTCTCTCTCCTTTAACAGAGCATTCTCTAGTGTTTGTTGCTAATGTTAGTTATTTGTTGCCTTGCCTGAGTTAAAGGACAACTTCGGTATTTTTCAACCTGGGCTCTATTTCCCCATGTGTATGTGTGCGTATGATTCATGGGTACCACTCGTTCTAAAATTGGTTCAGTATTGAGCCGCGAAACGAGCTAAAACGGTAATGGGGGCAAATGTGTCCCGTATAAAAGTACTTTTTTTTGCCACTGACCGGTTCAGATCGCCAGTGCTATCTCTGTAAATAGCATATGGTAGCGGCCCTGGGGCAGTGGTGAGTGTGAATGAGTGGAGTCAGCTGTCAGTCAGTGTTGGAGCAGAAAGGCGGAAGTTGTCCCCGCTTGGTAATGTAAATGAGTATGTGTGTGCGAAGTGTGTGTTACGCT
>NC_065508.1:42125319-42129058 GCF_006386435.1 Epinephelus moara | reverse complement strand
CCAAATAAAAATTGCTTTTAAGTGTTGTAATTTGCTATCAGTATTATTTAGCATGTCATTTGGGTCTTGTATGTGATTCTCAATCAATATTTTAATAGTGTGCACTAATATTAGTAATAATGTATGCTAAAATATGAATAACTGTTTCAACAGTTAAGTGTAATATTTGGGTTAATAAATTCTGTAGTATTCTTACTACAGTGCAAAAAGAATGTTTCATTAAGGAATTTTACATGAATCACTGACTTCAGTCCCCTTTGGACAGTTGAGACATAAGATTTTAGCTCGACCAGACTGCGACAGCAGGGCCTGCCCTATATAAACATGAATGTCTGACCAGTGGTGGACAAAGTATTCAACGACATGACTTGAGTGAAAGTAAAGATACTCTTGGTCAAATATTACTCCAATACAAGTGAAAGTTGTTCAGTCATTTTTTTTTACTTAAGTGAAACTGCACCAACTGATTAACATACAAGTAGGCTAAAGAACAGTCCCTTCATAAGTAAAGAACAGTCCCTAAAGTGCGGTGAGGTTTGTGGATGGTTACCTGCCACAAAGAGAGAAATGTGAACGGCTCGTTTCTCCTCTGACACAACACGTAGCTGTATGCTTGGCTGTTCAGGTACGTTTGGACAGCGATCGCAGCGCACCGAAATTCTTGCGCGAGCCCGTTCACATCAGACGCGCATTTCTCCACGCCGGTCGACAAGTGGTTCTGCTCCCAGCTGTTGTCTCCGTCACATTTGGGGCTGTTTTTCCATCATGGGTAACTGCCCTGCTTGACACATTCGCTCGCGGCTCGCGCAGAAAATAGACCATACGCCGAAACGATCACTGCAGGGCAGCTCCACGGCCGATGTGGATGACACAATCGGTTAACATGGGTGCCGAAAGGAAACTGGCTTTGCTTCGAGGCTATTCACAGCGCTTCCGCGGGCGGTGTGGCCCTGGCGTTACGTGACCAAAGATCGTCTCTGCCTGAAATACACATTACTCTGCCAGGAAACCAGCCGATACCAGCACCGTTCTACATTAACAAAAAATGCATTTTTCGCTGGTAAAAAAAAATAACTCACCAGAGTGGCGAGTAGTCTTAAAAATTTACCAGCCAGAGACAAAATCTACCCGTAATTGGCGAGTGGTGAGTGTTAGTTTTGGACCCTGCCTACAACACACATTAAATGTGTAATAGTGACATTATCAAACACAAGTACAAAATTCAGCTCCAATATAACAAGGATCACAGACAAAATACTCATCTTTTGCTTAACACGTTTTCCCTACAATTACAACATGCTAACATTATTAGCTTAGGCCTTTGACATTTTACACTGTATAATGGGACTTACACAAGCTGCATTTTTTGTGCCCTCAAATCTGTTGTTGTCTGTTGTTTTCAATGTAGATGCACGGCAGACGCACTCATACGCTAGATTAACACTGTTGCGATGCGCACGTGTTCTTGAGTGCCTATTTTTTTAGGGTGTGACAGCTGTGCCCTGAGATGAATAGAGTTAACAACCACAGCCGACATATATCTTTCCCTTCTTCCATAAATATCAGTCTGTGATAAATATGAAGGAGTCGATCATTTTAGTGCAGGGCTACCCAGAGCTTTACATCTGTCCTACGGATAATACTTTAGGCCCAATAGGCACAAGAGTTGCACAGAGTGCCTGACTTTGACTTTTTCCAGGCAGTTAAAGACGTGGCATGTGTACAACCTAGGCTTGGGCAGTATCACGATATACCAGGATATTAAGAAATCCTGGCGTTATAGATGAAATCCTTCAATAGTGGACCAATTAACTGCATGACTAACAGCAGTAACCAAGTCAAGCTAGATGAGTTTTATTTTGTTTCTGTTGAGTTTGAATGAAGTGTGAGTTAACGAGACAATTATGGCAGTCTCAGCTCCGTGACCAAGAGAAACGAGAACCCAAAGAGTGTGCAGTTGTATTTCTCTGTTTAATAAGGAAAAAATGTGGAATGTGGAATATTACTTGTCTTATCATTGTGTGAGTTTCTACTGTGTATTTATCCGTTTGAAAAACTTGAAAGAGCTTGTGGAAAGCAGCGTAATCATAGCCTGGTTCCAGACCATAGACCCCGCCCACTCAACTGAGTAGGCTTGCATCTCTGGTCTGGCATACTTCAGTGAATTTGCGATTTATCTCGTCCAAACGATGGACGGACCAATGAACGCCGGGGGTCTAGCGATTAGCCAATCAGCGCCACGCTGATGTCAAGCTGTACGCTGGTGGGTAACTGGTGAGGATAGCAACAATGGCGACTGCTACAGATCCTACAGACCACATTAACGACGCTATCGAGGTATTTTGCCACTACTCGCGTTAATGGAGGACCAAATTAAGGAAGCTGCTAAACTGGATTTAACGGCGATGCAGCTGGGCATGCACGATGATGGAGACATTTTAAACGGGCAATGCTCGCTTGTTTTCGGCACTCCCGAGGCATGGATACTAATGACGTCAGATTCTGGGTGAGTCATTGATCTCTACTGATTGGTTAAGGAAAAATCAAATTCCCTCCCCCTTGTAAATCGCCTTCAATGGAAGCCATGTCAGACTGAAGGTTCTGGGAGCTTCAGTCTGACACTCAGGCTAGCGTAATCACGCATACCGTCATATACCGTATACCCCTGTGAAATTTCAAGAATGTATGGAAGTACCACCCAAGCCTATTAAGCCACTTAAATTAACTTATTGGCTGGTTTACTTCTTCTCATGCAAAGCCAAGGACAATGGAAACATTTATCAAAGGTAATGTTACAAAATTCAGCTCCATTATAACTCACAAGGTTTACCGACAAAACAACTGTCTTGTACTAGACGTTTTCCCCACATATACGGCATGCTAACGTCATTAGCATAAGCCTATGACAGTTTACATTGCATAAATTAGCCTAAAGTGGCTAGTGGACTGTCCTCTACTCTCATGACGCCAAGACAAATCACACACAGGACTTAAAATGCTATTTTGTTAGGGCTTTATTGCCTTCACAATGTATTGTTTCTTATCTGTGAAATAAGTTTCTTTGTTACCACTGAGGGAAATGGTTTTTAGCTTACATGTTTGTTGGATAACAAATCAAAAACTTTGCTCGGGTTCGGCCCACTTCACATGCTGCTGTGTTGTGCTATGGCTTATTCAAGTGCTAGAATTTGTTATCTACGTGACAACGCCTGAACGCAACACAGGCTCTGCTCCATTGAGTGTGTGTACAGTGCCATCAGGAAAATGCGGCCCAAGCCACGCTCTAGTGTGCTCACCTGTGTGTGTGTGTGTGTGTGTGTGTGTGTGTGTGCGCATCAGGGCCGAACTCCACCGTGTGTGATACGTTGTGTAAATAAGTTAAATAACATATTACTGCAAAGTTTAAATGTAAAGTCTACACCAATGCCCCAGATTATCAAAATGATTATCAAAAAACTTAATGTTCACTTGAAACAAAAACTCATCTCTTGAGAGCTTGACATCATTTTTTATGTTAAGTCAACAAAAATCTAAAAATTTCACTAAAGTCTATATTAGTGTACGGCTAATAAACAACACTATCATTGTACACTAGTGTTGCACGGTATACCGGTACTAAAATAGTACCGCGGTACTAGAGTATTCCAAACGGTACTATACTGCATTTGAAAAATACCAGTACTTTGAAATTGATTCAATTCATTAATTTAGTTAATTTATTTTACTCATTTATGCACAC
>NC_065508.1:42099958-42125018 GCF_006386435.1 Epinephelus moara | reverse complement strand
AAGGGTCTCGTTGGCACGGCGACTCGCCGGGCGGGGGGTCTCGTTGGCACGGCGGCTCGCCGGGCGGAAGGGTCTCGTTGGCACGGCGACTCGCCGGGCGGGGGGTCTCGTTGGCACGGCGGCTCGCCGGGCGGAAGGGTCTCGTTGGCACGGCGACTCGCCGGGCGGGGGGTCTCGTTGGCACGGCGGCTCGCCGGACCTATGCCAGGCATTGTAGGGGAAACACTGCGACTATTGATAAAAATTATTTGTGATCAATCAAAAGCCTTAACAATCAATCATCGATAATCGAAAATTGATGCCCATCCCTAACCCCTACTATTTATTGTTCTAAAGGTTTGTATCCAAAAGGACTTTTCCTTAGGAAAAGTACCGAAGAGTATCAAAATTCATATTGGTATTGGTACCGAAACAAAGATTTTGGTATCGTGACAACACTATTGTACACTTAACATATTGTGGCGTGTTGGAGCTAAATGGGTGGAGTTTTCCAGCATGCCATGAGACAATGTGTTTAAGGCCATAAACTGAAGACAACTGTGTTTAAATGTGTTCTAAATCACTTTTTTTACCCATTATGCAGTGATAAATATTTATGTATTTCACAATGGTTCTAATAGGTTACAGTAAATGTTGTGGTAAAAGACATTTTGCACCATGAGTTAAGTCGTATACACAGTTAGGGACCGCCCACATTTATTTTGTGTCTGGTATACTCAAAACTTTTATGTTATTGTAGTAAAGTAAAAGTTTTGAGTGCAAGTTGTTTCCAAAAATATTTAAGTTGAGTAAACAAATGACATACATACATACTTATATACACATGGAGTGGAGGAGAGACAGACAACTGCTGCACTTGTTGCTTTGTATGAACACTTGAAGTAACAACTGACGTGACAATGACAGCCAGTCAGTGACAGCTGAAATAAAACAAAGGATCGGATTGGGCTCTTTATAGCTCAATATAGCTGATCCCGATCAGTTAAGAGTGCCCTGATCGGACCCAACACAGATCTTAAGATTGGACAAGGACTTCCCTTGCTATCCCCCCGCCGCCTTCATACAATAACTGCTCTACAGGCATCCAACCCACCTCCCATTATCTCATGTCCCACTTAGAATGCTACATGGAATCCTCTGCCTTATTTTAACACAGACATACAAACTGCTTTTTGCAGTCATTTATCACCCATGACAGTATGATATGTCATCCAACCAGAAAAATGATGAGCCTTTCTTGGCTAAGGAAGATATTATGGGACTAGCTGGACTGGGAGCTGGCCCTAATGCCTGGTAGCATGAGACTGACCCCCACCAATGCCTCTGTATAGGTAAGAACAGCTCATGATATATGTCAGATCAAGCACGGTGCTCTCATGCAAACCCTTTCGTCATAAGGCTGTGCTCACTCATGAATTGCTTTTGTAATCCCTCCATACATTAACCATAGCTCTCCTTGACAGGCATGTTCCTCTTACAACAGCTGAGAGTTTCATATATTTACAAAACAGATTCTGCAGCACCAGCTCTGTCCTTGTTGGATTCCTATTGAAGACATTGTGAAATACCCAATCAATGCACACCTTTGACAGCTAGTTTAAATATTAATGCACCAGCCAAAAATCATCAATCATCATTCACTGGTGCCTCGGTGTCACTTAGCAACTATTGTTTAGCTCCTGCTCAAAAGCTTTATTTTTCAGAGTGAGAGTGACATTTAATTATCAGCCTTTAAAAACCTTTTACCTTTAAAGAGACTTAACAAACTGAATAATTCTACTTTAGCTATAGTGTGATACCTCTTTTTTTAAGGCAGTAGTAAGCTATTTACTATGCATCACAGTGATTTTACACATCTTAGCCCTTCTGAAACCACACAGCATGACTGGTGCATACATTTTTTTTTTATATATTTGATTACACAAAGCTCTTACAAATAGACAGTCAAAAAGCTCTCTGAACATGAGCATGCCTTATATACCACCCTAGTGTCACACAGTTTGCCTGCAGAAGAACATTAGTCTCACCAGATGCTAGCCACTACATGTGTTTGCATGTGTACTCAGTTGCATCAGCCACAGTTTGACTCTCCACTTAAAAAAAAAACAGAGGAGGAAGGTTGACCTGCCGCTAAACTCTCACCAGCCCTGTGCTAAGCCCCTGCGTGCTAATGGTGACCTAGTGCACACAGACATGTTGGTGCCTCAGAGACGAGTCATGACGCTGCTGCTCCACTTTTTTCCGCTGCCAGACACACTGCAAAAATGCTGGAACTGTGCTCTATCTTATTTTTATGCATTAAGCACAGCAAATTTGATCAAAGACAGAGAGAAAATGGTCACTGGAGAAAGTTGAACAGGGTGTCAGGTCTCTTTACTCGGCTGGGGGTGGTGGAGGTTCTCGTTCCAGTTAGGGGGGAGTGTAGGTCAAGCCCTGTCTCCTCATAAGCACCAAGGTCAACACAGAATGGAAGGGAAGGTGGCTTAGAGAGAAAGAGGCCTTGGATAAACCACATTTGTCTGGCCTGAGTGCCAACACCAGCCCCAGACGTGTAAACACAGTTACACAAGCACACAGCTCCTCTGTGTTAGCCCTAGGAGTGTATGTGTGTGTGTGTGTGTGTGTGTGTGTGTGGGTGTATGTGTGAGCAAAAAAAGAAAAGATCTCACGTGTTATACAAGCTTTACTGTAGCTTCCATAGCCGTTTTAAAACCCAAACAAGGCTAAAATTAAAATGACAAATGAGTTAGCGACACTTGTGTTGTGCTGCTCTCTTTGGACATAACACAGTTATACAAGAGAAGCACCTCTGACTGGCTGAAGCTGAAAATCATCATCCACATTATACAAGCAACAGGTTTCTGGAGGCTCCTTTATGTGAGAGCTAAAGATGTATCCAGACGGACATCAAATTATGTCTGATTTTAAATGTCAAATCCTAGCAGACGATTCCCTTTATTTTAGCTGTCTAACAAGACAGCTCACATAATAAAGAAAGCTTATGAATTGTTGGGATCACAGGGGGAGAGCACTGTGCAAATGAGACCAGGATTTAGAGTCCAATTCCCACTGGGGCCATCTATGATATAAAAAAAAGTCTAACAAGTGCTAAATAAAAATGTCAGTATTTATACCAAAGCAAAAAAGTAAGACACTCTCAAGCTAAAAAGTGTGAAAATGACAATGGGACCTGGTTAGGGAAAGCTGAGTGAAGCAAAGCACAGAGATATCAAACCTGGTACAGAGTGCTCAGACTGGGTCCAGGGTTCATTCATTTGATTTTAGCAGAAGGTTGCATACATAATGAATTATGAAGGACTGAAGTGAAGGAGTCTGAATACTTTCTGAATGCACTGCATCTGGATCACTTCACTCTCAACTACTAACAGCCTATTTCCACCAGATGCGTGTTGGTTGCGTCTCCGCTCCGGCACGGCAGCGGAGCCAATAGGATTCAATTCTAGTCAATGTGTGTGTTTCCACCGGCTGCGGCTGTGCTGCATTCCGGCTCCGTCTCAGCTCCGGCACACCGGAGCCCTTCGGAACAGATACGCAGGACTTCTATTTTTGCCGGACGCTGGAGCACAAGGCAGCAATTCAGCACAGAGCAGATCGTGCGGGGCAGGAAGTTGTGCACAGAAACAAAATAAAACATCCGGTTAATTTTCAAAATAAAATACACAGTGTTCACGGATCATATTTCCCTGCACTACACCTTGAAAACTACATAATGGGCAGAGGCAGGCCTGAAGACAACAGGTCAGAGGTTTTCAGATGTCATTTCACCTCGTTGACACCATGGATGAGGAGATATTAATCATGGCAGTGCACCGAAATGTCTACCGGTGGAGCTGCACCGCTCCGCACAGCAAATGCAGCCGGTGGGTATTGACGGACGGTGGAGCACGTAGCGGATAACCAGCGCTGCCGTTCCGCAACGGACACGCATCCAGTGGAAATCCAGCGTAAGACCTCTGCAAACGTCCTTGTTGCCTTTAGCAGCTAATGGCAACAATGCCTCACTCCTGCAGCACATGATCAGTTTGTTTTATTAAAGCTGTAGACTATGGTATGTCTTTGCCTGTTTTCCAGTAATGCTACAGTGAAGTGAGAAGCACAGCACCTGAGAGATACTGACATTTGGCTCCACAGAGAGCAAAGAAAGAGTGCATTTTTGTTAAAACAA
Source organism: Epinephelus moara (assembly GCF_006386435.1). Classification (NCBI taxonomy): domain Eukaryota; kingdom Metazoa; phylum Chordata; class Actinopteri; order Perciformes; family Serranidae; genus Epinephelus; species Epinephelus moara. Next base: position 42,120,832 of record NC_065508.1, on the reverse strand, counting down.
GACTGGAAATTAGTCTTTGCTTCTTCATATAGTTGCCCAAGACACCATGTGCAACATTTCATGTCAGGCATAGTATAACATTCATATCAGGGGCTAGTTTAAGAAATCATCAGATTAAGTTTCTTATTTTTATCTCAAGCTCACAGTAGTTGCACTGATGACATTTTCATCACTTAAAAAAAATGCCCTGTAATATTGCTGGATTATATTAATTCTATTCCATTTTTATGGTACATTACATTGTGTCATTTTGATATTACATTTCAGTTGTGGATTATAAAAGTAAGATTCCCTAAATAGTAAATTCTTACCCTGATTTTTGCTGCTGAATGCAAATGCCTGAAGTGAACTGTTCTTATGTCCAAGTGGGTGAGTCTGAGCTGTAGGGTGCGACTACAAGAAACACAAGTAAATAAAGTAATAAAACAGGATTCAAGTTCATTGACCACATCAAATCGTTCTTAGTCTTGAGTCATCAAATACTGCCATTTGGGCAGTGATTTACACATGAGACACCAGTAAGAAAAGCAATCCATTTGCGGCAGTATGATACACTGTTGAGCGGTGTCAGCTTGAAACACCCCCAGAAAAGAACGTAACCTGAGGAGTTACAAAGTTCCTATAGGGCAGGCAGGAGGGAGGTGGATGAGTCCAACAAACACCACACTTTACCTGGGAGGCCACTGCTTTCTAGGGATGCACATTAATATAGGTTCATCATCGGTGTTGGCCAATACCAGCTTTAAAATTAATCAGTCAACATGTTTTTTCTTATTTTGCACAATGAATATTACATAGATTTAAAAGTACTGTATTTTATGTCTCAATCTGCTTGTGGGCCATCATGATAAGAGTATGAATGCATGATATTATGTTAATTCCACTACAGAAGAGACGAGATGATCACTAAAATTAGGAGGGGATAAAGTGGATATATCAATATTGGTTATCTGTCAAATAAGTTGTTATGTATCAGCATATCAGCATATCGGATATTGGCAAAACAAATCCAATTTTGTGCATCCCTAAACCATGTGCTTTGGCTGGACAAGGAAATAAATGTAAAAAAGAGGTGTTTTACTAAGGGGTATAACGATCCATCGATCTAGATCGATATATTGATTTAATGATCAACAATCCAATATCATCGATGCAAAGTGACAACATCGATCCATATCGTCATCTTTAGCATAGGCTCTTACTCTGAAAATCTATGTCACTGTCAAACAGGGGCAGGCAGATGGCAAGCAGCCAAGAGAAAGATGATGAGGATAACATTATTTACTCAGGAATAAATCAGCGTGTGGAAATGTTTTGGATTTCAGAGAAAATACAGGACAACAGACAGAGCACATGGTGTATGTAAACAATGTTGTTTCGAGATAAAACACAACATGACATTACGTGCCTGGACGAGCCTCTCACTCCACTAACTTCTTGCTTTAGCAACATTAGTTTAAGTTTAAGTTTAAGTTTATTTACTTTATTAATCCCCCTGAGGAGAAATTCAATGTTTTCACTCTTGCTTGTCAATTACACACAGGTCCGAAAGACACACATGCTGCTCTATTTTAACAATGTCAGGCTGAAAAAACGTGCATGCAGGCTGAAATTCAACCGTGCTGTTCTGTCGGAAGATGCAGTGACTTAAACCACCAGTGAGTAAGAAAAATAATAATGTTGCATGTAAATGGTTAAGCTATGAGTAGAGGAAAAATGTCCGCTAGCCGCAAGGCTAATTTATGCAATGTAAGCATGCTAAAGCTAATTTCTTGACAGTTTTAACTGAGCTGAATGTTATACTTTTGTGGAATGATCTTGTTTTTAATCAGTGTTTTATGGCTGTTTAAAAAAAAGTTTCCGGGTTTTAAGCCAGTTATTCCTGAAGTTTTATGAAAAAGATGATGGTTTGGGTTAAAATGAAAAGAGTTCTTCCAGAAAGGTCTCTCTGACGGAAAGCCCTGAACTATAACTTATTTCATCTCATTTGCTGTTTGATTTGTGTTAGTGGAGTTAGTTTAAAGAGAACTTTACTGTACTTATCATTTATGTGTTGTTTATATGTTTTATGGCCAAAGGTAAAAAGGAAAGGGGAAAGCTTCCTCTGTAACTGCCTGTGTTAAATGGGCATTTAACATCACCTAATTGCAGACTTTATTGCAGACCCCTGAATTGTATCAAATCGAAATCATATTGTGGCAGACTTAGTAATATTGGAAAATATTGTATCGTCTCAAGAATCAATTTGATATTGTATCATGATGAAACTGGTGATTTACGCCCCTAGTTTTGCTGGTGTTTTAAGTTAATTAAAAAAAAAAAAAAAAAGGCTGTATGCCTCAAATGAATCTATAATCAGAAACTATTAATTTCCTGCGAAAAGGGAAGTGTATTTTGAAAAGAAACAACGCATATAACAGTCAACAACAGACGCACCCAGGATACCTATCACGTCATATGTAGATATCAACATTCAATCACAAGTGGCGATATGTTCGGAGTGAGAATATACTATACTACATCAATATTTGAAATGACACTTGGCCATCATCTCAGAAATAAAGTTCAAATTGAAGCAAAGGCAGCATACCAGAATGGAAACCTCCTCTCGCACTGGAATTGAAGGAATAGATAAAAGCAGTCTGTTTTTCTGTCAAAGCTATATGGAAACACAGCATCAAAATAGGCTGTAACTAGTCATATACGACCTGATGGAAACAGTGCTTCCCTCTGATTGTCCAATGCTACTACTATGAGACAAATCAGTGTACAATATTCTGAAAAAGTCAGAAGTAATTGACTTGATGAAGAAAGACTGGCTTCTGGCTGACAAGTGTTAGTGCATGTTTTAACAAAGTGGGCCAGGATCCTGATTTACCCAGCCATATGGTAAATATATTCCATGGGCAGAAATGTTAACGTACTAGCATAAAAATACTCTGAAGCAGAGACAGTAGCGTGCTCTAAAGTGAGACAGTGAGCCAGCATGGGGCAGCTGTAGGGAGTGAGTGAAGGCAACTGCAATAACACAAATCCTAGCAGCCAGCTCACTCTGGATATGAATCACTCTAGACATGAAATGACCTTTCGCTGACATATGCTGGTATCAGTGATTGAGAATTGAGAGGATGACTAAACCTGCTTGGTTCGTCACCGCAGTCAAACAGGGTGGAAACTTGTGGCCAGCCCTTCCAAACTTCAGACAGGGGCAGGGATAGTTGGAACCACACTGCCCTTTCTGACATGACCTTAACCCTGTTTGACCTTCAAGTGTTTACCCAATTGAATGACAACCCCTGAAGGTGCATGCATGCCTGTGGCTCATCCTTGTAGACATACAAGGTCAGGAGAGAGGATGGGGGTGAGGCTGGGTGAAGGGTGTCACATGATTAGATCTTCATCTGGAGAGTTCCTTAAAAAGCCTGCTCAGCAATAAGGTCAAGGCCATGCTCTGGCCTTAATGCCACAGGAAAAGAGGCAAGTCTGTGACTGTGTGTTAGAATTGGGTGGTATCCAAATTTTGTTACTGTTAAACCTTCCCCACATTTTCCCGGGGTATACGGTATAACCGTGACTAATTAAAAATCACTTTGAAGGGCTCAGGGGGAGTCGCCAAAATGTCAGCTTGCGCCTATACCGTTCAGAAACAGAATAGCAAACACTGCATAGGCCTAAGAATACTGAAAAAATAACAACAAAACATGTACAAAATTAACAACTTTTATCAACAAATACGCAAATGCAGCAATCAATCAAACAGAATGAAATAATAACAAATTGTCTTTGGGCTACAGTCCACTTCCAGTACAGTAATCGACACAAATCAATTAAATTAAAACACAGCCCTACAGCATTCAATACTTATAGGCTTATCAAATAATAAAAAAAGTAACAATAAATAACAAAGGCAGTAACGAAAATGCAACGGGTACTGTCCGTTGGTTTATTTTTGGAACCTATCAACATAAATCAAATAAATTAAAGCAAGCTCTACTGCATCCAGTACTAGGGCTTATCAAATAAGAAAAACAGAACAATAAATAAAAAAGCATGACTGAAAATGGGCATATATAATCCTATCCTGAAAACGCAACAGGAAATACTGTAAGCTGGTTTATTTTTAGAGCCTACCTTTAGTTTGAAAAGTTCACCCTCTCCAAGTCTGAATGTTCCTGTCCGTTAGAACAGGCTACTCCTCATTGAAAATGAAATAAAAACAAACTATAATGATAATTATAGCAGCATCCTATGCTTCAAAACTATTCAAGTTTTTTTTTTTGCCAGAAAAACCAGCATGTTTACTTTTTCCAGCTGGAGCAGGGCACGTATTGGATTGACAACTTTGCCCGCGGTGCTGAATAGGCGCTCTGATGGAGAGCTTGTCGCACAAACGCACAAGTACTTTCAGGCAACCCTCAACATCAGAGGAAAACGCCTGGCTCCATCACATTACCACCAGAGAAGGGGGTCTTCGTCTCCCTGAATAACAGGCTGGTGACAACAGGCAGTTATCTCTGCTCCTGCTCGCTCTTGTATGGTGCCGACCAGACCTGCCACCACATCGGCTTTTCTTTGAAGGAGACTGCCCAGAGTCATCTTTTTATGGGTGTTTTGGGTTGTGCTTCTCCCTCCTTCACTCTGATGGCCACTGGACCTGCTGCTGATGCTGCTTGCAGAAGTTATGAAGTTGTGTGTTTTTGGGACCAACTCGCTTGATGCGCGGCTTGCCATCTTTTCTTCTCTTTCACACGTCCGAGCTGTCACGTGATGACGTCACATCCAAAAACTTTATCAAATGTCATCTCCCGAATCAACAGTTAAGAGAAACATTATAGCCTCCTATTAGTTTTAAATTGTAATAGTATTAAATTGAAAACTCAACCACACATAGGCTACATAGGTGCTGGACAAGCACTCATTATATAGGCTTTAAATAAATTATATTTAATATTATATTAGGCTCCTATAGGCCTATATGCGCAGCAGATTTTTTTTTTTAAATGACGGTAATGAAACTGATACCGTTGATATTTTTAGATACCGTGGGGATACCTTATTATCGTATTATCGCCCAACCCTACTGTGTGTGTATGGAAGAGTGCACAAAGAAAGATGAAACAGAAGAGGGGTGACTGCGTACTCCTCTACATGTTCAGCAGTCCTGGGTCCTTGATAACTTGAAAACACAAGCTATGATTCTATTAGCTGTATTAATCTTCCTGCTTAGTGGACACTTTTATTCAAAGTCACTTACGCCATTATCACTCTTGCACATCTCTTTCCATTTCTACAGCTGGATATTTACTGGAGGAATCCAGGTTAATTGCCTTTGCTGAAGGGCAGAGGGTGAGCAGAGTATGAGCCAGCAATCTTCTGGTCACGGGTCCATTTTCCTAAAGTAATAGGTCATATGGCTGCCTCAAGTCATCAGCCTAGTCCTCTCCATCTCCTCTCAAATGGCCTCTCTACTACTGGGCGCCTTTAACAGTTATGAGAACGCTGCACATCTGAGCAACAGTCTTTAGGTCTGTTTACCCAGCTCTAGTGAGGACACACTGAATAACACAACCTCACTAATGGATTTAAAGGTTGGCTGGAGGTTCACAAAAGGACAGCATGTTTCAGAAATTCAAGAGTCCACTTACAGTGAAAGAGGGGGACTGGGGTTATGCCAAACGTCGTCGGTCATTGCTTTGCAGTGTGGGAGTGCATTCATTTTTAAAATTTAGAGATGTGCTACTTATTTAACCATGTCCTTTTAAAAGATGTTTATTAAAAGTGCCAATAGTCATTTATGTATTCATTGACAAATATAAAATGGAGTGCAGGGTATCTGCAATGTCAAAGCCATTACAAGGTTGATCTTTATGCACCTTAGAAGACAGACTCTTTTGGCCGACAACAAATTATCTAGCTTGGTATAAAATAGAAAAATGTAGGTATTTCCACAGGGAATCAGTGACATTCCTCTATTGGAAACCAGGATAATGTGCTGAAGATCTATGTGAACTCACATAGCTCCGACTCTCCATGGCCACACACACAGGTCCCTTGTTGCCCAGCAACAATTCAGCTCATCACTTGAAGCCAAACAGTTATGCAATTACAGTTCAGGCCAAAAGGATTTGGGGTGTGCAGCACATAACACCATTCAGCAAGTTATATCCAACCTCTTTAAACTGTGGGTCTGAATCAATGAGGACGTGGAGAAACCACAGCCCAAACCTTACCTAAATATTGACAGTAGAATGGTGCACTATGAACTCTCAAGTGTTGCTGTGCTGGTGGCATAAAAGTAACTCTATACATTTATACTGTTATACATTTTGCAATGTATAAGGCTCTAGGCTGTGACCAAAACGGTTACATATGTGACCATTTTATGTGAGCGTGGAAATTAAAATTTCACATGGTGGCATTCATGTGAGTGCATGATGAAGACTTAAGTTTTTAACATTGACAAAGTGGCAGCTGACTCAAATGGGTCTAACTTTGGACTGGCAAGTCCATGTTACACGTGTCTGCTGTATGAAATGTCTGTACTGTCACTACACATTTCTCACCAAGTCCTTTCACTCCTTCCTCTCCTTGCAGTTCTCGTATTCATACAACCAAACTTATATGTAGTAACTACTTTAAGGTTACTATGGGCAGAATGCTACTGACACAAACACCGGCTGTATTTGCAGTTTCAGTATAAGACATTGTGATATTTATTCCAACTTCAGTAATATCAGCTGCTTATGTTTGACATAGCTCCACTCACTGCAGCAGCAGCTTTAGTCTTTTGGCCCACCTGTTGCACGGCAGCCTTCAGTGTTGATAGGCTATTACTCATGACGTGTAACCAACTTTGTCCATGGGCCAGAGGCCAAAATTTCACTATTTGGTCGATCTCAGGGTGGCAAAACTTCATCATAATTTTTGAAAAGATACATGTCTGTAGATGATATTTTGGTATGATAGCAATTCCAAAGTGGCAGCTTAGTCACTGTTATCAGCTCAGGAAGTTAACAACCCCTCAAGATAAATTCCGTTTTTTGACACTGGTGTATATCTGGTTTAGGCTCATGGTAAGGACATTTGTTAATGTTTTATAATAGTGTTTGGTATTATTTTAAAGGGGACCTTCTTGGCTTTTATTTAAGCCCAGTATTGGGTCTTTCTGACAAACATGGAAGTCACCAGAGCTCTTTAAACCACCAACAACACACATTTTCCCACAATTCCCCCCTAAACTATATAGTTTCTTTTAGCCCTGTGGTATCCAGAAACATCAGGGGCAGAAGAGTCAACAACTGCAATACTCACAGGACTCTAAGGACTCAGGAAATGTATAATATACCTATACTATCTCTTTGTGGGAGGTGACTGTGAGCCTTAAATTAAAAATCTGTATTTTGTAACCTTTATAAGCAATAGTAGAAATTTACACTTGCATAAACTTTAACATATACAGTCCTATACATAATCAGCTTTTTATGAGTCTGTCCACCCTGGGCTATTGTAGCTAGAAACATGATGAAAATCATGAAAAAAAGGCTACAAGTTAGTCTATTGCTTATATTAAAGTCTTAAATTAAAAATATTAAACTTTCTAAATATTTATGCCTAACCGTTAGCCTAGGCTACTCCATCTATCAGTACATTTACGGATGTAACCTTTTTCCGTAAATGTACTGATAGATGGAGTAGCCTAACCTAGGCTACTCCATCTATCAGTACATTTATGGAAAGAGGTCTAGCGTTCTTTTCAGACTGTAGGTTAAGTAGATAAATATCTTGTTTTCAGAAGATACACCACAGTGTAGACAAATATGGCAGAACAAAGTAGGCCTACAAGTGGAATACAGCCAACTGAAGGGCTAATTCTAATGTAAGAAAAACACAATGGGTCTCATTCTTGAAAAGTGAGTAAATCTGTGTGTAGATTTGCGCATAAAAACCTACTCTACTAAAAACCTACTCCGGATTCAGGAACACCGCGGGAAACTCAGATTTGATCGTAAACACGTGTGTATGATCATGAATGCCAATCCATCGTAAAGTGACAGCACGCTCCCGGTAATCAGCAATTAGCATAAATCCCCGCCCATGAATAGCCAATGACCACCATATAAGGAGGTGTAGATGCATCCTGTCGACCTGTCAGTCATGGCACAAAGAAAAAAAGAGAAAGAAAGAAAAAAGAATTTTTCTGAAGCGGAGATCGAAATAATTTTGGGTGAAGTGGACTTAAGAAAAAACATTTTATTTTCTTCAGTTAGTAGTGGTGTGACAGGGACAGGCAAAGCGAAAGCCTGGAGGGAGGTAACAGATGCTGTTAATGTTGTCTCCGTCGTACAAAGAACCATGTCAGAGGTGAAGCGTAAATGGTTTGATATGAAACTGGAGACAAAGAAACGCATAAGCACACACAAAAGAAATACAGCGGTCACCAAACAAACAGAAGATTCATTTGTGGGGTTTTGAATGAAGTGGGAACGGGAAACCAGAGATGTTTTGTGCGTAATGGATAAACCAAATCAGTGATGGCTGTCGGAATGTAGAGCTATTTAACATTTATCTTAACAAATGATACGGATAACATATAGCCTACAGCAGTCTGTATGCATCATCTTCAAATTATTTGAATCTTAATAGCCTAAAGCTCTGTTTAATACAACGTAAATTAAACATTTTTCAAATCAGATTTATTCATTCAAATGATCAAAAAGCCACAAAAAAAAAAAAAAAAAAAAAAATGTGCTGTCTCAAATAATTCTTTCATAATTCTCCTTCGTGGCTCCACCACCTGCTGCTCCTGCTGAACCCAGGCACCGAGGCCGAACGAAAAGGCTGTGATCCAGCTGTCCTTACGGATATTTTTATTATCATCATTCAACATGTAGAAAGAACGTGTAATCTATTGAGTCGATTTATACAGATAATTCACAATCATGAACCTAATCTTAAAAGTTCTTAAACCTGCTAATTGCCAACTAATTTGATTAAATGTGTTATATATTTAATATTTTGTCATGTTTAGATTACGTGTTTCAAAGGCATCTCTGTATTGTGTGCATAACAGAGCACAATATAAATTAAAATTGTAATTTCCAATAGTGAAAAGCAATATTTATATTTATGTGCTTTACTAAATTTACACAAGCACTATGAGTGGTCAGGAGCAGGAGTAGATTTTGTTAGTAGCTACAAAAAGATCGGAGCTACTAACATATTGATGAATGCGGACATGCACGTAAATTTCTGTCTGCGAACAGTTTACACACAAATTCCATCTGCTCACGTTTCATGAATGAGACCCAATGATTCTTATTTTCAGGTGATTAGACACTAATGACAACATACTTAAGATTATGATATTCCATTTCTGCCAATCAATCAAAATCTTGCACAATGGTCCTTAAATGTCACAGAAGTGCGGAGATGTCAGCCAGCCATGTTGAACAAGTTACTACTGTCTGTCAGAGGCTTAACATATAAGGTAGAGTGAAGATCATGGTATGAAACTAGATAGTCATATGTTGTTACCAACCATGTTATGCTAGCTAGCTAACCGGGAAGGAGGGTATTGTCTAGGCACCTAAAACAAAGTTTACTACAGATGTATGGGTAGCAGAACAGTGTTAAACTTATTAGGTTTTTGTATTTTATTTTCATAAGATATACATCACATATATATCACAGGATAGGAAAAAATATGGCAGAACAAAGTACAAGTGGACTACAGCCAAAGCGTCCCAGGATGGACTGTTTAATACACTGTTCAGATGATGACTCAAACCTTGTGGCACCTACAAATACAGATTCATGGAACACACTAATGAGAGCAGCTAAAAAAATAAGAGGCCACAGACCAATCCATGACCTTGCTAAAGACCTACCTGAAGGTAGCATACCATCTGTATTGTATTATAGTAAGTGCCGTAGCATTCTTTACTATGAAGAGAGACCTTAACATAATCCAGACTCAGAGTAAAAGTTCTGCAGAAAAATCTCTCACAGAAGACTTCAGAAAATCCACTCGACAAGGTCCAGCCACATCAAGAGTGTATGAAGCCAAATGTATTATTTGTGACAAATGCAGCAAGTATTTGAAGGGTCAACATACAAAAGAGACTGACAAAATGCTGTGAGTTGAGAGCTGATGACACACTCAGGAGAGCGGCTGAAAGCAAAGGAGATACTAGCATGCTAGTCATAGTCAGTCGTGAACTAGTGGCAGTTGAAGGTCATTACCACAGATCCTGCTACAGGCTGTACACAAAGGAGCTATATAAAGACAAAGACACTGTTGACACTGACATGGATGAGGCAGAATCACCTTATGAATCCGCAGAAAGAATGGCACTCCAAAAGGTTTTCACATACATTAAGGAAGACCTGATAGAACATCCTAGAGTGATACCATTCAGAGACCTGACCTCTATACTGGTGACAGAAATGACTAAAGGTGGTATGACACAAATTATACCTAATACAAAGGGATACCTACGACATAAGGTTGAAGCAGAATTCTGGGAATCTTTACATATCATAGCATATGGGCCCAGAAACCTGTTTGTACACCCTAACAGTCTGACAATGGATGAACTTGTAAAGGTTTGCCAGGAACTCAAAGATGAACTGAAGGTTTCCAAATCGAGCAGCGACATATCTGAAGCGGCATTGAAGATCAGACATGATATTCGGAACCAAGCCATTTCTCAAGTATGGCCACCACATGTGTCAGATCTTGAGAAGATGAACTGTGCTACTGCATCTCTAGTAGTGTTTCTTCAGACACTCCTAGCGGGTACATCCAGAGTAGCCCATCTAAGAGAGTGCAAAGGCTCACAGCTTCATTTAGCCAAGACCTGGTCTATGCTGTTACCTGTGGCAAAGTCAAACCTACCAAACACATTGTGTTGCCCTTTGCTACCCCCCCAAAGACGCCAAGATCACCATTCTAGCACGTTTACATCATGAAATGTCAGCATTTCTCTCAAAATCTAAATTTTTGGTGGCGGCCATTTTGAATGTATGCAAATGAGGGCCCCTGGGGTCCCACAAGGGGGTTCTTAGGAAAAAATGTTCCTCTCTCCCACCAAGAGATAGTATGGGTATATTATACATTTCCTGAGTCCTTAGAGTCCTGTGAATATTTCAGTTGTTCCCCTGATGTCCCTGGATGCCACAGGGCTAAAAGAAAGTATATAGTTTAGGCGAAAATTGTGGGAAAATGTGTATTATTGATGGTTTAAAGAGCTCTAGTGACCTCTGTGTTTGTCAGAAAGTTCCAAAATTGGGCTTACATGAAAGCCAAGAAGGTCCCCTTAAAATGATACCAAATACTATACTATAAAACATTAACAAATGCCCTTACCATGAGCCTAAACCAGATATACACCAGTGTCAAAAACGGAATTTATCCTAAGGGGTTGTTAAAGGGGAACTAATGTTTTTTTTCAACCTGGGCCCTATTTTCCTATATTTTTGTCTAAACGAGTGATAGGATGTTCAATATTTGACATTTCTCCAGTACGAAGCTAGGGCTGATCTGCCTGCAGCCCGTGAGCACACGCTATATTAAATAATAGGGCACTCAGACAGCGTCAAACAACGTCAAAATACGTCCACTAAAAGTGCATTTTTTTTCACACAACATAACGGAAAGGACAAATGAACGTCTGTGTTTACCTTTAGCTGGATTCAGACATGTTCCTCTGCCTGTTCCTGCTCCCTCTCTCTCCTCGTCCGCTCTTTAATTTCAATGAGCTCTGCTCCCGTGTACGTCTGTGGTGTGTCCGTGTCTCGCGAGATTTGAGTTGTTGCAGGAAGTTACCACTGGAGTGACCTTACAAATGTGAGGAATTACTCTACTGTTTGGAGTAGTCATGGCTGAATTTTTCCACGATTTTGACCAACTGTAAGGTCACTCCAGCGGTAACTTCCTGCAACAACTCAAATCTCACGAGACCAACTGCCGTAAAACACCAAAGAAGAAGAAGAAGAATCTCGCGAGACTTGAGATTTCAGAGCCAGACTTTCACTCTACGAGTAAGTATTTTGACTTGCCACAACAAACATGTCTGAATTTTTACCCGATTTTGACCAACTAGATCTGGATGAGCCATTTGAATTTTAAGACCGCCCGTATTTATTTGAACACGGAGTACACGGATGTACACGGAGGCAGAGCTCACTGAAATTGAAGAGCGGACAAGGAGAGAGAGGGAGCAGCAACAGGCAGAGGAACATGTCTGAATCCAGCTAAAAGGTAAACACAGACGTTCATTTCTTCTTTCCGTTATGTTGTCGGATAATTATACTAACAATCCGAGCCTATCTGTGTGGAAAAAAATGTACTTTTAGTGGAAGTATTTTGACGTTGTTTGATGCTGTCTGAGTGCCATATTATTTAACATAGCGTGCGTTCACTGGCTTCAGTCAGGTCAGCAATAGCTTCGTACTGGAGAAATGTCAAATATTGAACATCCTATCACTCTTTTAGACAAAAGTAGATCAGAAAATAGGGCCCAGGTTGATAAAAACATTAGTTCCCCTTTAACTTAATGAGCTGATAACAGTGACTAAGCTGCCACTTTGGGATTGCTATCATACCAAAATATCATCTACAGACATGTATCTTTTAAAAAATTATGATTAAGATTTGCCACCCTGAGATGGACCAAAAAGCGGTCTGGCCCATGGATTAGCACCAGTGCCACTGTGGAAAGGTTAGTACGAAGCCCTGAATGTAATTCAATTTTAGAGACACAACCTCGCGACTTATGCTGCATTTGCATCCCCGTTCCCACTCTCCCTCCCTCCCTCCCTCCCTCCCTCCCTCCCCTGTCATCCTGTGCAATATCCATCATTCATTCATAAATTCTAAAAACTCCTCTTTACTTAATTGCCTCTGAGAATTTAATTCCAAACGAAAGCTTTTAAAAGAGAAAGATATAATTAAGTTGCAGGAATCTCTCTGCCCCCCCACCCACCCCCTTCCTTATTGTGTGTGTGTGTGTGTGCACTGCACTGCTCTGTGTCAGGGAAGTCATACACCTATGTTTAAAGCAGAACGTTACGTAAAGCCTCCCCCTCTGCACAGGCTTACTGCACCAGACGCTATGTCCTTGCCTGGGCTGCTCAAGGTTCCCAAAAGGACAGGCTGCTAAGAAGTTGGGAAGGACAGGGCCCTGTGATAGCCTGCAAAGAGAGGGAGGGAGGGAGGGAGGGGGGGCTGCTGCCTGTGACAGCTTTGGATTTTGAATTCAGCGCCAGACAGGCTCATGCATCAATCCCTCAACCTACAAAGACAAGCCACTAACCTTGACAAGGCCAGGGACTCTTCGGGAATGAGTGGCATTTTCACTTAGCCCCAGCTTCTCCCCCGCATTCCTGCCACATAACCTGGTTAAAATAAGACACAGCTGAATAACAGCCGACCTCAGTCTCTGGACTTTGTGACTGCTGTTCTAGCCTTCAACCCTTAGGCTTAGACTATTTCCATATGCAATGATACAAAAATAGCATTTAGTACACAAGGTGCAGTACCCTTGTCTGATGCCCGTCAGAAGCTGTTTTTTTTTTGAGTGAGGCATGACGCAAGTTCATGTGAATCCATGTTTACTATCATCCTTGGGATCAACTACTGTATTCTCACAGTCTTAGTTACAAACATACTCTGCCTGTTGCAGCTAAAAAAATGCAGACATAGACATATACAAGCCATCTTTCTTCTCTGTACGAAAAAAGGCAGGCAGCCTCTATCACACGTTCACATAGGCTGGATTTCCCTTTTATCTGTTCTCTTTTTATCTCCTTGCAGCCTGTCCACTCCGTCAGGCCTGTGACATTGGCCTGCTTGTGGCAAAGCAGAGACCTTGCCCTCTGTCTGACTGCAGCATCCTGGCAGCATGCTCACCACAATGGTAGAGAAACCTTCCTATTGCACCTCTACAGCCTGGGGGGCAGCAGCTCTGCTACAGGAGCAAGAGAGACAGAGAGAGAGGGAAGGAGTCAGTTCCACTCCGCTCCTCCGCTGTGACCACACCAGCCTGGCTAGGAAAACAGTCAGCTCCTCTCACATCACTGAGGAGGTCTGCTGCTCCATGCTACATCTCCTCAGTCTTTACTTAACGAACCAGAGAGGTACAGTGGAGAGTCTGTTTTGAGCTGGTAGCTCTGTTACCACATTACAAGGTAGCTTGATGCTGTTTCCTTGCTCTTCTTTATTGATCGGCACATTTAGGATTCCACAGCTGTTGTTTATGAAAGGAGCAGATACTTCATGTGGGTACCATGCAATTTATTTGACCAGCAATATCTTTGTCCTATGGGCTGCCTCCTCTATAGTGAGCAATTTGTGCAAAGTCTAAATAATTCACGGCAATTGCAATCAGCAGCGATCAATCGGTGGAGATAATTGAGGGGCCTGTCATTACGTCAAGGTCATGCGTGAAGGCAGAGGGGTGGAGAGTTGGAGGTGAGGGTTGAAGGGAGAGAAGGAGGAGTAGGGGGAGGTGGGAGGAGAGTCATTCAACAGATGAGATCTAGCTAGTATAGCTCTTGCCCCTTTTACACTGCCAGATTTTCCACGAATGTTGGGCCGATTTGCCAGCCAGCTGCGAGCGTTTATACATACAGAGGCGGAAAGGCGAGTTGATCCAAGGCGCCTAATTTTCCGCCTCGTAGGGTATTATTATTATATTGGCTTAACCCTTTAAGTTTAAACAGACCGAGGCAGCCTTCCGCAACGGGAGGAAGTTTAAACAGACCGAGGCAGCCTTCCGCAACGGGAGGGGCTGTTGAAGACTTGTGGGAGGAGCTCTTGATGACGCTGCATGTGCGACCCACTGGCGGTGGATAAACAGGAAACAGCTGACAGCAGGAATTAGCGAGCAGCTAGTAGCAAGAGGGAAATGCAAACCTGACAGACACTGTAAAGATGAGCAACTGGGGAGACAAGGAATAGCACGCCCTCCTTGCACTCGCAAACGAAGAGGCCATTAACCGTCAGATGACGGGGACGGTGAAGAATGGGCCTACTTACGGGAGAATTGCCGCCTGACTATTGCCGCCTGACTAGCTGCGACTTCCCTCCCACGTCAATGATTACGTCACACGCTGAGCTACATGTTTTATTACTTGCTCACGCCCCCCATTGCCCCGAAAAAGGCGCATTCTGTATAAACAAAAGTAGGTAGGCGGCAATTTTCCGCCCTCCCTGATTTTGTTTTTATACTGCCAATGCTGAAAAAAGACTGTTTGGGCTTTCCTGCAAATGTGCACAATTCCTATCTAAAAAGGGCTTCTCAGTTGCAATGGAGGCATCCGTCTTTCCTCCTTGCATTTCGTCATTCCAGCCCCCATCCAGGAGCGATGGCTGTAAAGACGCATTAAGCAGTTCCTGCCTCGTCATCAAAATGAGGTCCATTGACTTTGGATGCCTTCTGTTCATGACAGAAGCACCAACAGGAGCCGGAGTGATTGTCTCTGAATGGGATAGTGCTGCTATAACTGAGCACCCTTACTAAAGCCTATTTTCTAAGCAGCACACATACTCTCAAACTGCCCACACAGTGATTAGATTTCAGAAAGCAAAACTGACTTCAGTAGTTTTCGGCCTTGTTTTCTGACGCTGCCTCATTCTTTGAGTATTCTAGTGGCAAAATATTCTGAGAGAAAAAAAACAAACATATCACATAAATCAGTAAACAGCAAGCTTCCACTTCATGTATCTCTCTAATTTAATATCAGTTTAGGATAGTAAAGCTACACTGGATTTTTTATTCACTTTTGTTGTCTTTAGTGGCTATATCAATCTGAGTATGTTTACGCTTTAATAGCTCAGTCCTTGATATTTTAGCCTCTTCTTCGTCACGACCATTTCAGGACATTATCCATTCCAATTTTATGCAAGCTTGCCCTGTTGTGGTATCAAGACTTGCGTGTCTGATACTGCAGTCTGTACCTGTGTTTGTGCGTACGTGCGTGTGTGCGTGCGTGCGTGCAACGTGCATGCACACACGCACGTACGCACAAAAAGCAGTGAGAGATAAGCGATGTGGAGGAGGTGGCACAGGGAAGACTCAAGATAATAAGGAGTGCTAACATCCATTTAATGGTAAGACACTAAAAACTGATCATTTCAAAGACTTTGATCAAGTGCAGCAAGGACTAGTCTTGTATTGTGTCACCGCCTTGTCATGTACGATAAATGTAGTCTGACGATGAAATTTACAGCATAATTGTGGCAGTGTAAATCTTCTCAGCTGTATGGTTATTAGTGGAGAGTGTCTACAGAATAAACAAACAATAAAGACAACAATGAAATGATTCTTAATGCATGCTCCACACAAATATTATAGAGCCCAAACAATTAGAGAAATGAGCTTGTGGCTAAAGGGTCTCTGGTTTGAATCCTCAGCAGGCTGACAAAGTATGGACCTGTAAGTAGATGAGAAAGGCTTCTATTCCTCATCATCTACTGTCAAAGTGCCCTTGAACAATGTTCAGTAGCCAACAACACAAGTGCTGGGCAGCTCCCAGGTCTATAATAAATCAAAAACTCTGCAGTAAATGCATGACACTTGTCCTGGTAGATTGCACATTAGGTCTTTTTTGGAAAGTATCTCAATAATCAAAAAGTGAAACTTCACCCCCATTTTGTCTGCCCTGTGTCTCGTGCTGTTGTGACTGACAGATTTACAAACGGTGGGCTTTGAGCTTGCACAGTGGTAGCAGTTATGGAGGCTGTTAGTAGAGATAAGTGCCTGGGCAGGTACCCCTGTATCTGTGGCATCACCCTGTATAAAACTACACTACTATCAAATGACTTAAAAGGGGAAAGGAAAGTCACTGTATAACAACAAGCAGTGATTTGGTAATTACTAAAAGTTTTTATGCCACAATGAACACACACACACACACACACACACACACATCAAAACCTGCCATTTTAATACCACGGCAGTGTTTTGATGGCCGATAAGATTTGCTGTCATGAAAGGCAGCCAGTGGATAATCGACAGGAGTCCAGAGTCCAGCTTTGTGACTATTCAGCAGCTTAAAAATCATTTGCATTTGGCCATTTGAATATCCTCTGGTTCTGTTGCAGGCTATTGCACATCACTCAACAGCAACTCCCTGGACAATAGCAGATGGCCAAGTCAAATTAAGCTACATCCAATAGAGAGGATCCTTTGAGCTACAGCACACTGGGCAGACCACTCAAACACAAGTTCTTTTAAAGCGCATCTTTAAAGTTGGGCTATAAATGCTCAGGTTTTAGTTATCTACAGCATAAGAGGACACACTGAACTGCCTTGAACATCTTTCCTGAGTTCAGGTCAAATAATTAAGCAGCTTAAATGCTCAACAAAAGAGAGGCTAAAAGGCAGACCCCAGACACAGACAGTATTTAGAAGGCTTTGAAAAACTTTGCCTTTTCTCCATCTTACTTTAGGTTGTTAGTCTAAGTTACAGCCAGGTAGCAGATTGAGTGGACACAACGTTTTTTTGTTTTTTTAATCCACATATTACGACATCCAAGCAGGTTGGTGCTGGACAGCTTTGTCATCTGCCCTTTTGGAACCTGAACTGAAGTTCTCTGCCCTCTTTACTGTAACTTGCAGCAAATCTCAGCCACTGACCTTTTGCTTACACACTGATCTAAAGTCCAATGAAGCAATAGGTCATTTCAGGAAAGGAACACATACGTAGGGCTGGGCAGTATACCGGTTTGTACCCAAAACCGGTATTTATTTTCGTTATGATATGAATTTTTCATATACCGCAATACTGGTGAATAGCCCAAACAACGTCCGGAACGTGCGCGGTGGGAAAGTGTTTCAGCAGGGACCCAATTCACCGCTGCACACCACAGGCGTGCTAGAGCCGACTAGAGTGAGAGCATAGAGAAAGGTTTAGAAGCGAGAATGGCTGCTGGAGAGTTCGCTACGCACGCTTTATATCCAGGCCTATAAACAAACTAAATAGCCTTGTGTTATTTATCTCATTTACATGACGCATGTCATTTCTGTCTCTACATGGTCGCGCGTTTACAATTCTCCTCTGCTCTCTGTATCGTGCACGGCAGAGCTTCGCCCCGATGCACGCACGCACGCACGCACACACACACACACACGCATGCACGCACGCACTCACTCACTCACTCACTCACTCACTCACACACACACAGGTGAGCACACTAGAGCGTGGCTCGGGCCGCATTTTCCTGACTGAAGCCGATCGAAGTCCGAGACAATTATAACCGAGCACAGCACTAATGGAGCGGAGCCTGTGTTGTGTCCAAGTCTTTGAACTATATCAAAACATATCTGACATAACACAGTAATGTGTCAGGCTGCAACAGACTAACTTCAACCAACTGCATTTTGGTCAGCAGACTAGAGTGACATCCTTCCAGTTGCAGGGACCTGCCAGTGGTTACAGACAAGCTGATTTTTTTCTTAGGATGTGGTTAACGAAATGACCATTGACTAAACCATGACTTCAGATCATGGCTGTTTATGGTGCATTCAAAGGCCAAATGTTACCTTCATATTGACTGTAATATAGGCTTGCTATAGTAACAGAGAGTGAGATAATGCTTTGTGAGTTTTCTAACTACCCTTCACTACACTGCATGCTGGGGGTTAGTGCCATTGTCGTGGACTTCCCCTAAGAGGCACTGCAAAGTATAAAACAGTAAAATGACACTGCATGGGCATATAAATACAGGGAAGACAAATATAAGACTGTCTCAGACATGTATACAGTTTAGAACCAATTTTAATGAAACAAAAAAGAGTAAAAAGCTCCAGGTAAAGTCTGGGCAACCAGGGAGATTTTTTTATAAAGTAACCTAATCTGTCCTGGACAAACAAAGCTACAGGCTATTTTGACATCTCAGAAAAGCCATTTATGACTCAAACTCAAAGTATGTCCTTTTTAAGATCTTAAAGTTCATTTAAAACCCTCCATGACCTTTTTAAGGAACAGGACTTGCCAAGAGTCATTTTCAGAACAGTGCAAGTGTGAAGTGTTTCCCATTGGTGGTGCTAAAACTACTTGAGAACAGGAGGCTGTCTGCTGTTGACCCAGTGTGATTAACTACATTGAGTGGAACGTTACATTACTCCTTGACACGGGCAGCCCTACGCTAAGTATTTGTAATAAATGAAGCCCGTGGGATTATATTAAGAATTCAGTATGCAGTCGGTCTGTGTGACAGCAGCCTAAAATACACTTGGAAAATAAGCAGTAGGCTACGGTTTCTATCGGTTCAGCTGCGGTCGGTCCGCATATTAGGAGGGTAGTTGAACTAGAAGTGACATTGATTTCAGCAGCTTTTCATACACATACACGCCTCTGATGTAGGCCTAATGTACCGCTCATATGGTAGCTAGGAAATACAGACAGCTGCTGTTCTTACCTACCAAACGAGCCTGTGGGCTCAAAAGGAAGTCTATAGCACTGCACACAGCCAGGTCTGTCTCCACTTCTTTATGCAGCGTTTTCAACGCTATAGCCTTTACATATGCGCCTCTACTCGCCTTACGACACCAACTGCCTTTCCTATTCTCGACAAAACACGCTATCGTCTAGTCTAATCGTCGATACCGCGTTCCCTTCTGTGGGCATTCTTCGCCCCCAGTGCTGACAAGATTTCTCAAGATATGACAGTGCGTTTGTCTGTAGCACGTAGATCCCCTACCTGCGTTGTCCACCCCACAGTCAGCCGGAGAGGCGCATCGTTCGGCTATTATTCGACCGGAGACGGCAAATCCAATGAATACGGTCGCATCTGTGTTGACTGTTTTAGCAAGGAACAAAAATAGCAAGGCAGGCTGTAATAAAAATGTAGTCCAAAAAATGCGTCAGGTTTTTTTTTTGTGCTGCGACTGTGATCGAGCTGAGGTGTGTAGCGTATAGTCTGTGGGAATTGTTTATTCTCGGAGTACCCTCGCTGTGGAGAACCGAGCGGAGACAGCCTCACTCCTCCTCCTCTGCCTGCCGCTGACACCACCCTTAAAGGAACAAGCCTTCCCTCGGCTGCTGACACACACTCCCAGTGCCAGTAGAGTCCAGTAATAATAATAATAATAATAATAATAGGCCTAATAATGGTGATGATGATGATGATATTATTATTATTATTATTATTATTATTATTAGTAGTAGTAGTAGTAGTAGTAGTAGTAGTAGTATAATCCTCATCATCGTCATCATGGGCATCATGCTTTATTATTTTTTATGTTCACTTTTTATGTCCAGTTGTTATTAACCATCAACCAATACCTATTTTTGTACATTTTAATTGTAATTGAATTGTTTAATATAGTTAATGTAGTAGGTGTTCTACAATTAGCACAAACTATTCACAGTCAGTACGTTTCCATGCACAATGCAGTGGAGCTATGGTTACAGCTCCACAAGACCATTTTATTGGAGTACTGTCCTTGTCCCTGTATACAAGCACAGGAGGGGAATCCATTTATTGACTGAAGTATGTCCAACTCTGCTATGATAGGTGGCGATATGTCCCCTTGTTAATATTGGATCTTTTTTCCGGTTGATCTATCCACCTTATTTTTCACGGAAACAGGGAGACAAAACAGAACGCAGCCAGCTTCCGTTTTTTTGTGCGACACTTCCGGTCTAGCACTCTTGACCACTGTGTAAATGGGAATCGCCTTGTTGTTTACCTTGTTGAGTTCATATACTTCACTATATCACCGTTTAGACTAATGTGATGTTTGTAAAGTCTATAAACACAATGATCGAACAAACGTTACTATTTCTGTGTGCACGTTTTGTTTGTAATTAATAACATGGTTATCGTAGATTAGCTGGGCTAACCATTAGCTGTTAGCTGTTAGC
>NC_065508.1:42061515-42099577 GCF_006386435.1 Epinephelus moara | reverse complement strand
ACGTGTGGTTCTGGACATGAGCAGCTGCACATTTAACAGCCACACATCACCGACAGTCCGCTGAACAACGCAACAGGTTGTGAATGAAATAAACTTAATTACAACATGACAGTCTTGCACGAAATATCATTAACGTTACTCTTTGTAGTCACGTAGGCACGTGAATTACAGCGTTTCATTGCAAAGAATTCATGTAACAGGTACACTTGCGCTGTTTCTCCACCATCTCGTTCAAATGTGCCAAATGTAGAGGGCGGGTATTTATACGTCATGGCGTTCAGCTGAAAAACTCTTCCGGATAGGAAGCTCTCGACCATCCTAGCTCGTAGCTGCTTAAAGCTTGCTGCTAGCTCCTAGCGCTAGCTCCTCGCTGCACAAATAAGAGACTTGGGACGGCCTAGAAGATGGCGGACCTCGAACGACTTCCGGTTCAAGTGAGAAGCTAGCAGTAGCACTATGAAAATAGGAGACTTGGGACGCACCCACAGACCAAACAATCGACAAACAAATTAGCTATGGTTAGCTAGCGGCAAACTGGAATGATGGTGGACAACTTTACAGCTCTGTACTTTTTGTCCATCCAGAAATGCACAGCTCTGGATGTGGATTTCACCATAGACATATATACGTAGACGCCGCATCGAGTGGGTTTGTCTGCTGCTTCGATACCTCAACGTTGCCGCCATATTGGATGTGGCAAGGCTGCGCTGTAAACTAAAAGAAGTGAATGGACTTAATTTCATAAAGCGCCTTTCTACAAAGAAATTTACGTTAATGCCTCTCGTTTATTCATTCACACACGCACTAATATACTTGGAAACAGTTAGGCACCAAAAACAATGTATTTGATCTTCTCAGATGGCTAAGATAAGAACTATATTGATATATATATATATATATATAAATACTCTAGCGTCTGCCAGGACGTGTGGAAAGGATGACAAACCACCGTTTATTACTGAACAGTACAGGTTACTGTTGGCCGTAACCACGCGAAAAGAAACCAACAAACAAGAACTTAGCTGTAACTCCAACTGTGCACTACTGCTCTCTCCTCCAGCTCGCTCCTACACACACCAGCACCCTCACTCACACAGCCCTCATCCCCGTCACACTCGCCCCCTGCCCCCTTACCTATACTCATTCAATCCCAAACATGCCATTAACTCACAAAACACTGACATTATAACAGAACATTTACTGCACGGTCGCTACAATACACATATATACGTATACATACAGTGTTGTGAAAAAGTATTTGCCCCCTTCCTGATTTCTTACTTTTTTGCATGTTTTCCACACTTAAATGTTTCAGATCATCAAACAAATTTAAACATTAGTCAAAGATAACACAAGTAAACACAAAATGCAGTTTTTAAATGAAGGGTTTTATTAATGAGGAAGAAAAAAATCCAAAGCTACATGGCCCTGTGTGAAAAAGTGTTTGCCCCCCAGCTCCTGTTAAAACATAACTGTGGTTGATCACACCTGAGTTCAATTTCTGTAGCCACACCCAGGCCTGATTACTGCACACCTGTTCCCAATCTAGAAATCACTTAAATAGGACCTACCTGACAAAGTGAAGTAGACCAAAAGATCCTCAAAAGCTACAGACATCATGCCGAGATCCAAAGAAATTCAGGAACAAATGAGAAAAAAAGTAATTGAAATCTATCAGTCTGGAAAAGGTTATAAAGCCATTTCTAAAGCTTTGGGACTCCAGCGAACCACAGTGAGAGCCATTATCCACAAATGGCGAAAACACGGAACAGTGGTGAACTTTCCCAGGAGTGGCCGGCCGACCAAAATTACCCCAAGAGCGCAGCGACGACTCATCCAAGAGGTGACAAAAGACCCCACAACAACATCTAAAGAACTGCAGGCATCACTTGCCTCAGTTAAGGTCAGTGTTCATGACTCCACCATAAGAAAGAGACTGGGCAAAAATGGCCTGCATGGCAGAGTTCCAAGACGAAAACCACTGCTAAGCAAAAAGAACATTAAGGCTCGTCTCATTTTTGCCAGAAAACATCTTGATGATCCCCAAGACTTTTGGGAAAATATTCTGTGGACTGACGAGACAAAAGTTGAACTTTTTGGAAGGTCTGTGTCCCATTACATCTGGCGTAAAAGTAACACCGCATTTCAGAAACAGAACATCATACCAACAGTAAAATATGGTGGTGGCAGTGTGATGGTCTGGGGCTGTTTTGCTGCTTCAGGACCTGGAAGACTTGCTGTGATAAATGGAAGCATGAATTCTGCTGTCTACCAAAAAATCCTGAAGGAGAATGTCCGGCCATCTGTTCGTGACCTCAAGCTGAAGCGAACTTGGGTTCTACAGCAGGACAATGATCCAAAACACACCAGCAAGTCCACCTCTGAATGGCTGAAGAAAAACAAAATGAAGACTTTGGAGTGGCCTAGTCAAAGTCCTGACCTGAATCCTATTGAGATGCTGTGGCATGACCTTAAAAAGGCGGTTCATGCTCGAAAACCCTCCAATGTGGCTGAATTACAACAATTCTGCAAAGATGAGTGGGCCAAAATTCCTCCACAGCGTTGTAAAAGACTCATTGCAAGTTATCGCAAACGCTTGATTGCAGTAGTTGCTGCTAAGGGTGGCCCAACCAGTTATTAGGTTTAGGGGGCAAACACTTTTTCACACAGGGCCATGTAGCTTTGGATTTTTTTCTTCCTCATTAATAAAACCCTTCATTTAAAAACTGCATTTTGTGTTTACTTGTGTTATCTTTGACTAATGTTTAAATTTGTTTGATGATCTGAAACATTTAAGTGCGGAAAACATGCAAAAAAGTAAGAAATCAGGAAGGGGGCAAACACTTTTTCACACCACTGTATATGTATATATATATATACATATACATATAGGCCTACATATATAAATATGTATGTATATATATATATATATATATATATATATATATATATATATATATATATATATATATATATATATGATTATATATACTGTGTATTGTTTTTCGGCACTACCTTGTTCTCTATAGCTGATGTAACGTGAATTACTCCTGATCAATAAAGTTCTTATCATACATTGTTTTTGGTGCCTAACTGTTTCCCAAGTATATTAGTGTGTGTGTGAATGAATAAACAAGAGGCATTAACGTAAATTTCTTTGTAGAAAGGCGCTTTATGAAATTAAGTCCATTTACTTGTATTAGTTTAGAGTGCAGCCTTGCCACATCCAATATAGAGGCGACGCTGACGTACGGCTCAGCGCTAGATGCGGCGTCCACATATATATGTCTATGGATTTCACTATGTTGTTACCAGCTTCTTCTTCTGTTACGCATTTACTGCTATTCAACTTCCAGGTCAAAGCCTGGGGCGGAAACTGCAGAGCATGCACAGAGTGCCTCAGCCAGTTTGAGTCCGGTTGTCTGTTTACATGCAGGAGTAATTCGACTCCCAATTGCATTATTTGGGTGTGTTAGTCTGACTTTGAGAAATTTGATTTAGTACAATTTCAGTAACACTAACATGTTAACATGTATTTTAAAAGTCAGATTTTAGTCAGACTAAAACAATAAATCCATTTTCTCTAATATGTAAACATGACAGTAGCCTTTTATAGCCCATTTATATCCTTAGGTCTTCAAATAGGCTTACCTAGGCTGTGTCACACTCCTCACCATAATATCACAACACATGCTCATCCCAGGTTGTCACATATAGTTGCTTTGTCAGTGGCCTTTCACAACTATATATTACACTCTAGGTATCGTCCTGCGTCTGTTGATGGGACGCCACAACCAACCCTGTGTATCAACAAAAGCATGTGGTTAAGTCTAGACAAAAAACATCATGGTTTTGCTCTCCAGTCTCATGGGAAGTGAACTCTGGGTTTCAGGATGAAAGGGCCCATCCACAACCCCTCCCACCCACCCTATAGGGAGTGTCCTCCTCCTTATATTCCATCCTTACTGGCAACATTTCAAACTGATTCTGTTCATATGTTACAAGGTGTTTCAGCTGTGCACCACATACAGTACATTTACACGATATTAGTGAAAATAGATTTATCATGTTAGTCTGACTAAAACTGGATTTTTAAAATACACGTAAACATGTTAATCCAACTGAAATCATACTAAATTGAATTCCTCAAAGTCAGATGAACACACCCAGATAATGCGATTGGGAGTCAAATTACTCCTGCAGGTATACAATCAATCAGGGCCAAACTAACCTAGGTAGGCCTATGCTGTGGATGCTCCACAGTTTCCACCCCGGGCTTTGACCTGGAAATTGAATATTAAATGCATAACAGAAGACGAGAAGAAAAAGTAAAACATACAGCACAGTACAGAATGCACAGAGGTGCAAAGTTGTCAGCTATGGCACCCATTTGCTGCTAGCTAATCATAGCTAGCTTGTTTGTTGGTTGTTTGGTCTGTGATGTAATCGGTCAACCGGAAAAAGGTCCAATACTAACATGATGAAAGGGGGCATATCGCCACCTAGTGTAGTGGAGTCGGACATACTTCAGTCAATAAATGGATTCCCCTCCCATAGGCCTACTTGTATACTGGGACAAGGACAGTAGTCCAATTAATTGGCCTACTGGAGCTTTAACCATAGCTCAACTAAACTGTGCATGTAAACATACTGATAGAGACACCAAAAGGTGCCCTGTGTGCCACTTTGAGATGCTGAGGGGCATGACAAAGCGTCCTCCACAGAGAAAGACCTCTATTAAGTCCCTTTCCCACTGCACAAAAAACCCACTAACACTCACCATCATCTGGCTTTTAATGCAGTGGAAAATGTTTTAATTGGCATTCACATACGGGTCAAATGACTCTGCTGTAGTCATGGGTATTTATCGCTTCTGGTTCCGATCGGCACTGATAGGAACAGGACACCTGAGTGATTGCATTAATTTTAGCCTCGGTGAGATGCAATGACGCGCCATCACACAACACCATCCGTCTTTACCCAAGCAGCGCTCAGACATTGATCCAAATTAGCATCGACTCTGAAAGAGAGAGTGAGTAAGTAAAAGATAAAAAGAACCAACCATTATAAGTTTTCTGTCCTCCATACTGCTGTCTCATAGTGCTGTCTACTGTTTACCTGTTCTCCGGCCTGTCCATGACAGCAACGTGACACCAAAAAAATCGTACACATACACAGAATGGCATACTCATCTGCTGTGGAGCTGTGTACACAGCTCTGCTCTACTGGCAATGGGAAAGCAGTCTATCACCTTCTCTTAGTGAGTTTACTCAAGTTTTTAAAAACCCAAGTACACATGCTAATTTTGGTGGAAACAGGATATTAGTGGTGCCTTTGGTGAAAAAGGAATCAGTAACATGAATAGTTACAGTGGTGGCAGTAGCAGCTGTAACAGTAGTAGCAGTAGTCTGTATTTTATCACTTTTTTCAGAAACAACAATCCCAAATAGTGCTTCACAGTAAATATCAGCAGGAGACATAGTCAAGGCCCCATAGGGCTCCATATTTATAGGATCTGCTCAAATATAAAATTGACTGTAACTTGACTACCAGTGTCATATACATGACATATTCTAATGGAAGATCAACCCATACCACTTTTCATTTCTGGGTTAAAGATTGTTCCACTTTATTGGGCCAACATAAAACATAATGGTGAAAAACACACCACAGTTAATACCTTGGCACATAGTCCCCATGTGTTTTGTTTCATAATGAACAGTGAAATAGGGGGCAGTCTAAAATCCAACCTGAATGGAGACTACTAAATAATAATTCCATAACCTGTCCTCAAATGTGCTATATCAAATGCAGCTTCATAAAGTCGCCTGTCAGTTAAATGAAGAATTAGGCTAAGTAAGAATAGCCTAAAAAACACCCACAATGCACTGCAGCAGCACTACTGAACCTGGCCCGAAGCTGCCATGGCTGCCACGGCATACTGAGTGTCTGCCGCTTAAACAGAAAAAAAAGAAGTCTACGAGGCCTACCACACCACCTCCATCTACAACACAGTCGATTGGAAGGCTGGTGACTGCGGTAATAATCGCAAGTTTGGTGATTGTGCAAACACGACATGCCGCACTATCAGCGGGAGCGGTGGACTGTTTGTACCTTCCTGCGACGAGAAGCCAACACCTGCTTTACTCAAAGATGCTGATAAACGGCTACGCCAGCACTTCTTCCTCGTCAGACAAAGGCAAGAGACACTCAGCTAACCAGGGTCTCGTCCAACTAGCAGTAATGCTACTGCTGGCCGGAGATATTGAATTGAACCCGGGGCCGCATTCCTGGCTGTCTGCCAACATGGATGCTAATGCTAGCCACCCAATAACACCCACACAACANAATGCTACTGCTGGCCGGAGATATTGAATTGAACCCGGGGCCGCATTCCTGGCTGTCTGCCAACATGGATGCTAATGCTAGCCACCCAATAACACCCACACAACAACAGCTAGCTCCACATGCCAGTGGAGCTACCAGCGCGCTAGCAAACCTAGCCTTCCAGCTAGCTCATCCAGGGCTGACAGCGACAATGCAGCTAACGCAACCAAATGCCAAAGCTCTGGTGGACTTACTTCACCTGCCTCCCCCGGTGTTTCGACGGATCCTCAGCATGGCCTTGGCTTCTACATCTCTCGCCGCCGGAGCCCTGAGCCGCAGCAGTGTTGACATCTCAGTCATGAGAGGCAACGAGACCCGGTGCGTCAGCGGGGCCGTGCTAACGGCGCCCACCAGCCCAGCAGCTGGTGGTCTGGGGCCGTGCAACTCCTCGGTCCCTTCCCGCTGCAGCGGAGCCGAGACTCCCACACCAACGCGGGCCGGGGAGCCAGCACCAGCAGCGGCCTCCAGCCAGGTCGCGCCGACGGCTCCTAGCCTAGCAGCTGTGAGGCCACCACCAACGCTCTCCTGGGGCCCAGCACCAACAGCGCTAGCCGGAGGGCTAACACCGGGAGCAGCACCAACAGCGCCAGCCGGACGGCTAACACCGGGAGCAGCACCAACAGTGCCAGCCGGACGGCTAACACCGGGAGCGGCACTAACAGCGCCAGCCAGACGGCTAGCACCGGGTGCAGCAGCGGTCTCCATGTGGGCCGGGAGGCCCGCGCCACCGCCGGCGCTCGCCGGGGGCCCAGCACCGCCAGTGCTAGCCGGAGGACTGGCAACAGCAGCGGCCTCCAGTGGGGTCGCGCCGACGGCTCCTAGCCTAGCAGCTGTGAGGCCACCAACACCATCCCGGCCCCCGATGTACAGTATGAACACGCTCACTCACAATAAAAATAGAAGTGGGGTAATAAACAGAGCAATCCATATGAATCAGAAGAGGAAAGTCTTTCAGACGGTAAACAACTCAAGATTAATCTGGGACTCTAAAGCAAAACCAAAAGGTATATTAGGTGGACACCTAAATATACGTAGCTTGAGATCTAAATGTGAACAGATTAATCACCTTTTGTCAGAGTCAAATCTAGATTTCATTTGTTTATCAGAGACTTGGCTTCATAAAAATTCCGCCTCGGCTGATGTTACAGTTCCGGGTTATGTGGAGTATAGAAAGGACAGAGCTGAGGGGAAAGGTGGGGGGGTTCTTGTCTATGTAAGAGACACTATTCAATGCAGTGAAATTAAATGGCAGGGTTCGAATGACCTGGAGTGTCTAGGCCTCAATGTGAATCTTGCACCTCAGATGTCTTTCACCCTGATAGCCATTTACCGTCCCCCATCCTCCAACATTAGTTTCCTTGACAAATTTAAGAACATACTACGCCAGTGTGACTTCAAGAAGGAAGTCATTGTAATGGGCGACATAAACCTAAACTGGGAAGATAAAACTGCAAGTAAAAAATTGAAGCAAATAACGGATGGTTTTAACTTGGTACAAATGGTAAAAGGCCCTACACGGATCACAAATACTACTAGTACCCAAATTGATTTGATTTTCACCAACAGGCCAGAAAGAATCACAAAGTCATATAATATGCTAACCGGTCTGTCAGATCATAATTTAATATTGATCTCAAGGAAATTAACCAACAGGCGATTTACAACACATTCTGGTAACAAGGACTACATTGGTATCCCAAAAAATAAAAGGGAAGCCTTCAAAACTGCCATAACTAATTTGAATTGGGATACTATTCTAGAAGACAAGGATGTGGAAATAATCAGTCAGTCTCTCATGGAGAACATACAAAGCAAAATCAGTGAATTCTCAGTTAGAATTAAACACAAAAGCAAGAAGAAGTCTCTTCCATGGGTGAATGACGACATCATAAAACTCATGAAGGCTAGAGACAACGCCTTAAAAACAGCCACAAAAACCAAGTTGAGCCATGACAGACAGAAATTTACCATGCTGAGGAACAGAGTGTCGAGGCAACTGAAAAAAGCTAAGGCAGATTTCTTCATCACCATCATCATCGAAAACTGTCATGGTAACTCGAAAAGTATATGGACACAGATCAATAAATTAACTGGTCAAAAGCCAACCTCAATGAAACAAATTGTATTAAAGGTTAATGGTTCAACTCTGCAAAATCCAATCGAGGTGGCACAGACGCTTAACCAATACTTCATCGAGTCGGTTGCCAAGATAGCTCAGAGTTTCCCAGCCATAGTTAGCAATGAATGTTCATCCAGTACTGTTGCTGTTGGTATAAATGAGTCTATGTTCAATTTAAAACATGTATCAGGATCAGAAGTTACAAATGTGATCTCATCGCTCAAAGCCTCCAGAGCTAGGGATTTGTATGCGTTGGACACTTCCTTACTGAAAGAAATCAGCCCCTCAATAACAGGTCCATTAACACACATTATCAACACCTCACTGAGTCAGGGGAGATTCCCAGAATCATGGAAATCTGCTGCTGTTGTTCCTGTATTTAAAGGTGGAGATCCTTCCCTTACATTAACTATAGGCCAATCAGTATTTTACCCATTGTATCAAAAATATTTGAAAAATTGGTTGCAAAGCAAATTACTCACCACCTCAATAACAGTTCTTTTACACTGCATCCAATGCAATTTGGGTTTAGGACAAACCACTCTACAGAAACTGCCACATGCTACTTTGTTGAAAAAATCAAGTCATTAATGGACCGGAGGGGGGCAGTGTAAAGCTGTGTTACTGGCTGCTTGTAATTAGCCAGTTGAATACTGTGCCTTCTAACCTGCTGCAACCCCTCCGTAGTGTTTAAACAGTAATTCACTTCATTGCCAGAAGTATAAACAGAGGCTGCACTTAACATGTCAGTCAGGTAAATTGGATAGCTTTCTTTTACAAGGCTGTTGTTCACAATAGGTGTTATCTGCAATTTTCATTTTGAGTAGTTAAAGTCTGATCAAAGTCCTCACCAAAGTGCTATTCATAAAAAGTTGACGCCCCTGCATTTATTGTTGTTGTCCGATTGCACCACGAGTGCTGCTCACTAAATTTTTTTTTTTGTTGAGCTGTTTAACATCAGCCTTAACTTGGATGACCAGACTGGCTCAGCAATTTGGATGGTATCTCACCTTGTAACCTCTGAACTGGAGTGACCTTTCATCTTTGAACTCTGGACCTGAATGCCACATGAATGGAGATACAATATCCCCACTTTCATTCCTTCTCCCAACCAGAACACACTGGAGTTTACCCCTGAAGCTTCTCACAGAAATGTGCCCCAGGAAATGCTGTCCTTTGACCTCTGATAAATGGACACATTGTGGCAAACAAAAAGTCTGGGGCTTGTGTGAAAACATTTTGTCATGATTTTATTTATGTATTTGATATGACATGCTCTGTGAGGAGCTGCAGAAAAGAAGGCTGGTTATAGATGTTAACAGACTGCTTGAGTGGCTTGATAGTCGGTGTTTTCTAGTGACAAAAGAAGTGAAGACCATGGAAAAAATGTTGCCTTATTTAAAGGAAGGTTATCAACCATTAAAAGGCCATTAGGAAGGAGGACTTCATTGTTTTACATGACTGGCTTTTTACACTTGTGTTAACAGTGTCGCAGTAAGTAAAAGTGCTGCAGTGGGATTTTGTGACTGCCTGTGATCAATCAATCAATCAATCAATTTTATTTATAAAGCCCAATATCACAAATCACAATTTGCCTCACAGGGCTTTACAGCATACGACATCCCTCTGTCCTTATGACCCTCGCAGCGGATAAGGAAAAACTCCCCAAAAAAAACCCTTTAACGGGGAAAAAAACGGTAATCAACACCTGTACAGCACATCAACACCTGTACAGCACAATGGGACATAAAATGTCAAATTTCAGATGTTTTCTTTTGACAACAGTCAAAAAAAAGTAAGGAAAACTGTGTTTGGTAGATTATTTCTTTGTTGTAACAATGGTTCTTGGCAATACATCTTATACCGTTGAAGAGCTTGTTTATTTCCCTTTTAAATGGTGTCACATTTGTAAGGAACATGCATTTGTGGGATGAGCAGCAGAGCTGAGTATGTGGGTTGCACCCATGAAAAAATTGTCAAATCTTCTCTGCCAATGCCAAACAGCTTTTTTGCTGTTGCTATCAACTCTTATTTTGAGCTTCTGGCACCTGTGAGCATGGGCCCTGCTACAGTGGTCCAACGGCGGTTTTGGGCGGGGGCCAGCAGGGGCCAGTGCCCCCGTAACTCCGAGTCCGGCTCCCCCTGTGGCCCCCCCGCCGAGGAGTCGGAGGGGGAACGGGTTGCCGGTCGGACCACTTAAAGAGGCGCACCCAGTGAATCATGCAGAATACACCACACAAGAAGGAAAAGGGCCTGAGTTTTCTAGTGTTTAAATACAGTGTTTCCCATACATTGACTGATTTGCCCTGCCACAGTCTCCAGAAATTGGCCAGATATAAAATGCCTCCGGTAAATGAACGTCACTCTGTAGCGCACCGGCTGGAGTGCCTCCTGAGAATTCTTCGGCTCCCCCCTCCCTCCCCCTCACCCTCCCTGGCCTCACCACAGACGTTGCTCTCCTAGCGCTAATGTGAGCCTGAGTTGATAGAGCAGACCGCATTTCTAAGCGGAATATTGAGGAATACTGACATCCACTTTGTGAGCATTCTTGAAAACACCCAGAAAACATCAGTAGAGAACTGTATTTAAGACAACTCTGAGCCTGCACGGCAACATACAGCACCATTGAGGTAAGCTCTGAAAACTTTTTCCTTTTCATTTGACTCATGCCTGTCACATCATGTTGATGTAGCGAGGAGTTTTCATGGGTCTTTTATTTTGAAAATCGACCGGATACTCTCGTCTTTTCTGCGCCTGACTTCCTGTTTGACTCATTTGGTCTGTGCAAATTGACGCACCGTCAGAAATAGACCCGGCGCATCATTTTAGTGGAGCGGAGCGCCGAGCCGTTTCCAGGCTGCGGCTGGTGGAGCAGCTTCTTGAATGGCTGCTATTAGCTCCTGTACCCACGCCTCGGCCGGATCGCGCACGCCACGGATCCAGTGGGTTGCTATAAATGGGCCTGTCCCAGAGGCATTCAATTACCAGAGGGCTTTTGAAATGCTCTGATTCAGGGTGCTGTACTTGCAAATCGAGAGGGAGGGAGGAAAGCAGTAATTTGTGCCTGTTTGTGTGTAATTTATTTGAATCTCACCTTTTGTTTTCCTTTCATTTTGCGTATTTTGTATTGTTTTGCGTATCTGGAACTGTACTTGTGAGTGTGAGAGTTTTAAAAGAATATTTTGTCTGCACATGATTTTAACAGCACAACAGAAGAGCTATCAAAAACATCACTGACGCGGCAGAAAAGGCGTCCAGATGGCTGTGGATCAAGCGGAGAGATCCGTGGACAACTAAAGCTACTTAGACACAAGCCGGGACTGATCACCCCGGCTGGGTCGCCTGGGCGAGGGTGTCTGTTGTGAGACCTGAAACACCCAGTGAACCCAGGATACAACACTGATGATGTGTCTAAGTTGCACCGAAAGTGTACTTTAGAACTAAATATTAAAATAGCCCTCCAGAGGCAGATCAGTACATCAGTCATTTTTCTTTTGATTACTGAAATGTTTAACCACTAATACTTAGCCGTATTTTAAGTGTAACCCTTCACCATAACATACCACTAGTGTTTTTATCAGTAAAAACAGAACATTTTTCACACATAAAAAGCACAAAGATGTTGAAATCTAGGCATATTCTGCCATCATAACTTTGCTCTCAGAATTCACCAGATTGATGCCTTTAAATCAAATATAAAATTTTCTCCTGGGGGAGCATGCCCCCGGACCCCCTTACACATATATATATCTTATTGTTCAGACTTAGATATTTGACCGTACCTGTATGTGCCCCTGTATCAGAAGGACTGGCTCTAGCTTGGCCCCCCCATTGAAACTGGGCTAGAACCGCCACTGCAGTGGTCAGTTGGTGTCTGCTCCAAGAATTGGCATGCAACATTTGACTGATCTGGATAAGGCCTGTGTGATAGGCCAACTTCAAGCTGGTGTTCCGCAGAACCAAGTTGTGGCATTATTTGGAGTGAGCCCTAATACCATCTGCAAACTGAAGGCCAAGTTCCATATAATGGGAGATGTCAGAGACAGGCTGCGAAGTGGGCGTCCCAAGAAGACGGCACCCCAAGAAGAACTTGGGAAGCGTAGACAGTCTTCTATAGATTTGCAGTCAGGGTTTGCAGGACGATATGGCCGATGGCTCTCTGCCCAGACAATCCAGAACAGACTGCACGCAGCCAATCTCTGGTCTCAGAGGGCTGCCAGGAGGCCTGCTATGACTGCCCTTCACCATCAGGCCCGGCAACACATCCACTGGAACCTGAACATGTGGAGGAACGTTATGTTTAGTGATGAGTCCAGATTCTGGATCATAGGGTCAACGTGTGGAGAAGATGCAGGGAACGCTTTGCTGATTGCTGCACTGATAGAGTAACATCTTTTGGTGGAGGCAGTGTGATGGTATGGAGCAACATCTCCCTCACTGGAAGAACGAGGCTTTTCATCATTGGAGGCAATCTCAATGCACAGAGATGTCGAGATGAAATTCTGCAACCAGTGGCAATCCCCTATCTCCACAGTTTGGGACTGAACTCTATCCTCCAAGATGACAATGCTCGCCCCCACAAAGCTAGGTTTATCAGAGACTACCTCCAGAATTTGGGAGTGGAGAGGATGGAATGGCCTGCCAGCAGTCCTGACCTCAACCCCACTGAACACTTGTGGGATCAGCTTGGGCATGCTTTTTGTGCCAGTGTGACCAACACAAACATGTTGCCTGACTTGCAACAAATGCTGGTTGAAGAATGGGATGCCATCCCAAAGAAGTGTGTGACCAGGCTGGTGACCAGCATGAGGAGGAGGTGCCAGGCTTTTGTGGCTGTGTATGGTTCTTCCACACGCTACTGAGGCTCCTGTTTGTTAAATGAATAAATTGTTAAATTGCCAATATGTCTTGTTTCTTCAGATTTCAATCATCCAATCCACCAAACAACACCAAACAAGAGTTAACAGCAAGAAAAGCTGTTTGGCATTGGCAGAGAAGATTTGACAATTTTTTCATTGGCGCAACCCACATACTCAGCTCTGCTGCTCATCCCACAAATGCATGTTCCTTACAAATGTGGCACCATTTAAAAGGGATATAAACAGGCTTTCCAACGGCATATGATGTATTGCTAAGAAGCATTGTTACAACAAAGAAATAATCTACCAAACACAAATTTCCTTACTTTTTGTGCTTAGTTTAGAATATTCTTTCTCTAATTAAACAACTGTGACTTTATATCTGATTAAACACAAGTATTTTGTAAAGCAACATCAAAAAACCATAGGCAGATATACTGCAATTGAAAAACACATTTCAAACCTATGCAGGAGATTTTTTGGCCTGTTGAATACTGTAATAAAGCCAGTTCATCACATTCACCTTTCATGTCAGCATGAGTTCACTGAGTGGCTACTGGGGCAGATTATCATTCAAATCTTTGGACGGGATATGCAGATTTGATTTGTCCCTCATTCCGGGAATAGAGTTCACTGACCCCAGCCCTCTTTGAAATTGGTTTTCTAAACACTTATACTGCACTGCACTGCATGTTTCAAGGTAAAGAAAAAATAGAGGGAAATCAT
This sequence comes from Epinephelus moara, assembly GCF_006386435.1. NCBI lineage: Eukaryota > Metazoa > Chordata > Actinopteri > Perciformes > Serranidae > Epinephelus > Epinephelus moara. Next base: position 42,085,486 of record NC_065508.1, on the reverse strand, counting down.
ATGAATGCGTGGGCGAAGGTCGGCTCTGCAATGGCATTCTCTTGGCCCAGCAATGCAAACAGGGGAGAGTTAAGATTCAGACGTCTGATTGTCTCAGAGAGTGGGGGCTGCAGTGTCAGCAGATATTAACCCTCCACCTTTGACCTCTACTCCCCAGTTTCAGCTGCAGTGTCTCCCAAGGTTTGGAGTGAAGGAAGGCCCTCTTGGGGAGGAGGCAGGTGCAAGCTGCAGTGGGAGGGCCAGCTGGAAGTCACACCATACTGTAACCTTTGAACTGGAATGAATATGGGATAGTTGTGACATTCCTCACAGCTGCAGGGAAGTTCTACTAAAATCATATGACACAACAAAACTTGCCCACAGAGAGACAGATGAGGCACATTTGGATTCTGATTTGCTTGAATATAACCCTGCCAAGCCCACTAAATTCAACATAGTAAACAAAGGAATAAGCAGGTAAATCTACATTCACTTTTCGAAGTAATTTTGACAAGGTCAGTGCCTGAACTTGCCACACATTGAACAACTTCATGAAAGGGATTTCTTTTTACAGACTCAACATTGGCCTTGTGATGAGTGGATTATTCATTAATGAGTAAAACTGTCTTTATTGACTCAACAAACTACGGACGGAGAAGAAAATGCATGACCTCTGTTCAAAATAAACAAACAAGTGATTATGACTGGATTATGGCAGACATGCTAAACAGCCATCTCAGTCGTCTCAGTAAATATTTCACCTTTGTCCTTGGAGTGTGTCAGGGAGATATAACTATGTATGATAGACAAGATAAATAATTCCAGTACAATGTATTACTGCATGAAGAGAGGAGATACATAGAAGTCAAAGCTGCCACTGTCATATAAAACATATGACAAACTACTGATTCATTCAGTACATTTACATGACATTAGAGTAAATTGATTTATTATGTTAGTCCAACTAAAACCTGACTTTTAAAATACATGTAAACATGTAAGTCTGACTGAAATTGTACGAAATGTAATTTCTCAAAGTTGGACTAACACACCCAGATAATGCAATTGGGAGTTGAATAACCTGCATGTATATAGTCAATCAGGCCCGAACTAGCCTAGGTGCTCTGCACATGCTCCATAGTTTCCGCCCCAGGCTTTGACCAGGAAGTTGAATAGCATTAAATGTGTAACAGAAGAAGAAACTGGAAACAACATAGTGAAATCTTTATCCAGAGCTGTGCATTTTTGGATGGACAAGGAGACACAGTTCATGCTGTGTCAGCTGAAAGAGTTAAATATTTTAAAATACATGGATTGGAGGAAAGGTGGCCTGTTCAAAAACGTGATGGAGCAGCTAGAAAGCACTCAGTTGTTTGGTTTGTGATGTAATAGGTCAACCAAAAAAGGTCCAATACTAACAAGCTAAAACGAGGCATATCGCCACCTATCGTAGCGGAGTATGACATATTTCGGTCAATAAATGGATTCCCCTCCCGTGCTTGTTTACTGGGACGAGGACAGTAGTCCAATTAAATAATAAAGCTGCAACTGTAGCTTGACTCAACTGTTTATGTAGACGTACTGATTATGAAGACCTCATCTCTTCCTTTTAACATTATTCTCTCATTAGACTCACAATCAGTAAGGTCTATGACTTATTTGAGTTTGTGCTGCCAGAAAAAGTGCTCCAAAAACATCATTATACTTGACTGAGATCATCATGGAATGCTGTGAAATGTTTTCTGGAGTATTGATGTTCAGACAGTTGATATTACAGTCACTGCTCAGGTATGTCAGTGTTATGTAGTACAGCATCTCTATCTAGAGTTTCTTTGGAGAGCCACTGATCTGACTGAAAGAGTCCCTGTGAGGGGATATCATGATGTTGGACTCACAATAGGGACAGTGTCTGCTTTCCCATTCAACAATTTCTTCAGCCACCCATTAGCACAGAAAGGAACAGACTTCATAATCACCCAAAAGAAAAAAAAACTCCAAACAAACCTGAAAGTATCTCCAAGGCCATCCTGCTTGGAGCTGTTTTGTTAAGTTGTGACTGTGAAGCTGCAGAGATGTTATTCAATATTCTACATGATCTGAATGCACATGCGTCATTTTGAGAGGTGAATCAACTAGTTTGTTCTAAAAAGGACACCCTCCCTTATTAAAACTGGTAATTTCATGATTTTATCATTTTGCTTTTAATGTTCTGCCAGGGAATTGATTGTGAGGCTGCTGACAGAAGTGGGAATGTTTACATCTCCCTACATCTGTCCTCATATCTAATGCTTAATCCATACCCACTTGCTCTGAAATAGAAAAATCAAGAGGAATTTTGGAGTTGTTTTTTGGATAACTGTCAAAGTATGGGAAAACAGGTCACTGCGGAAGTGTGGCTGCCTCTTCACTGTGTGCCTGTGTGTGTGTGTGTGTGTGTGTGTGTGTGTGTGAGAGGGAGACACACAGATCATGTGTGTGAATAGGAATCCAGGCAAGACTAGGTCGACTCCTGTTAGGGTGTTGCCTCACGCCCCCCCTGAACATGCACTGGCCCTGCTTCTTGTTGACCTAGTTGGTGTTCTTTGACTAATCCCTAATGATTCCGCGGGTGGTCTGGGAGGAGCTCTGCATTTGAATATCGTATGGCAAAGGCGGAGCCTCGCGAACCCCCCCATCTCTGTACTGCCAAGGGATTTGACTGGAGCACCTGCCAACACAACATGCAATGTTTTTTTAGGTCTCCCTCCCTGCACCTCCTCTCTCTCTTCCTCTCTGATATGGCTCCTCTTCTTTCATCCACTTGTCAGACATAAAAGGCACCCATATTTTTTTGCTCATATTGACCCACTGGTTCAAAGCGACACTAATACTTTAATTGTGTTTGTGTGCAAGTGATTAGAGTTCGGAGAGTAGTCCTGATTATGCAGCAATCCACATCATTCAGCTATCAGTGCTGGTCTCTAAGTTTAGCAGGAGTTTATTCTTTCACCTTGCAGTTTTGGCTCCTCTAACCCACTCATCCACCCAGTATAGGCCATACACCTTCAGAGTGAGGAGGCAGGAACTGAAAGTTTAAAAACAAGCCTCCTATTGAGATATTATCAAGTTTCTAATATTGCTTTTTGATATGACAGTGAACATATGATGTGCACAGTTGTTTAAAGTGTGTGTGACAAATGTAGCAGTAGAGCAGCGCTAACCTGTAGTCAGAATAGTTTTACACTGGACAAGCTGCTTTGTTTCTTTACTGGGAGGACACAGCGGAGGCTTAGCTCAAGAGTCAAGTGGGCGTCTCGCCAACTGCGTTACGACCTGTGAGTGCACACCACAAGATTTCTCCACCGAGCCCTCGCCGACAGAGCCCCAGATAATGCAGTGACGCCACCAAACTTGGAGAAGACACATCGTAAAGGCATGGATATTCTTCCCAGTGTTGAATCAGATCTGCCTCCAGGGCCGCCTGTGTCCAAACACAACGCGCTCCCTGTGATCCTGTGGACGCTGTCATTGTTGTTGTTGCTTGCTGGCTTGTCACTGTTGCCAGATCTTTGGAGAGAAACAAGAGAGGTGTGTTTAAATGTGCATACACAGGGGAATGGGTGGGAATGAGAATTCTCAACTATCATTCTCCAGAAATTGCTTGTTGCTGCTTCAAACTTAACATTAAATTTAATTTAAATATTTTAAACCACTGTAGTCATCTGAACATGCTCGGCTTGCCCACTGTAGAACAGCTAACAGCGAGTTAGTGCCAAATCCGAGCAGCAGGTGCCAGTTGATGGAGGTATAAATCAGGTCAGGGTTCCAAGCCCTTTTCTATAGTCAAATTCAAGCACTTTTCAAGCATTTTCAGGGTGCACTTACAAGCTGTTCCAGCACCTTACAGCTGTGGTAATGTACACATATACTTTCAAAATGATTTTTTCACTTCACATTAAATCAGATGTTATTGTGCTATAAACAACCAAAATTATTTTTCATGATAACTGGAGCTGCAACTAACAATTTTTTTCATGATCAATTAATCTGTCAGATTTTCTAGATTAATCGATTAGTTGTAAGAAAATGGTGAAAAATGTTGATCACTGTTTGCAGAAGCCCAATGTGACATCCTCAAATGTCTTATTTTTAATACAACCTAAAGATATTACATTTACAGTTGCAGAGGAGCAAAGAAACAAGGAAATATTAACAACTGAGAAGCCGAAATGTGAGAATTTCAACTTATATTCTTTGAAAATGACTTTAAAACCTAATAATCAAAATAGGTGGTGATTAATTTAATAGACAAATCGATTAATCGTTGCAACTCTAGTGATAATTTAAAATTTAACAAAAACTTTATTTTCCTGTGTAACCTGGCTGAGCCAAAATCAAATTACGTAAGTATGATGCAGTTAGAATTTAAAGTATTTTATTCAAAATGCGTTTTCAAGGATTTCCAGCACCCGTACAAACCCTGATAAATAGACCTATCGTGTGTTAGAAAATGAACCAGCCAGAGCAGCAATAACGTTAGCCTATTAGCTGAAGTGCGCCCGGCCTGTGGGACATGGCGGCAAGAAGCCTCGTCTCGGACGCTAGTCTGTCTTAGCAAATAACGCAGCCTGAGCGGCAATAGCTTAACCAACAGCCGACATGTGGGCAACGGTGACATGAGGCCTCAGTCTTGGACACAACGAGGCCTGTAGTGTAATGTTAGGCTACTAACTTAGCGAGGCCGGTTCTACGCAGGGGCAAGAGGGGGCAATGCCCCCTTAAACAAATGTCTTGCCCCCTCAAATCAAATCCGCAGAAAAATGCACAAAACTGAAAAGTTTTCTTATCTGTCTCCACTCCACTCCGTGCTGTGTGCCGGCTGCGTGTGATCTACTGTCTGCAATCGGCAGAGACCCTCCCCCCAGTAAACACCCAATCACTATTTAGTATGCAAATGAGCCAAGGTGCATCGGCGTCAGGTTTCTCAGTCTCAGTGAGGCAGACTGCAGCAATAACGTGAAGCTCTGTTATAGCGTCTCGTGTCGTGAGATACTTAATATATAGTGTTTTTTGATAATCACAGCTTTTTTTTTTACAAAGCTTTTATTAACTTTTCACTCCTGCAGCTTTCAGCAGCTCAAAGAAGAGTGGAGTGAAGAAAAATCTGTTAAATTGCTAACAAAAACAACAAAAAATGACAAAAAAACAAAACAAAACAAAAAAGTATAAAATGTTCTGCTCTAGTCTGTATCTGTTGTGTTTGTTAGTTCTGTTAGTTTGATAAGCTTTGGTAAATACTGGCTATAGTGAGGTTATTATAATTATTAGGTTCAAATTTATTTCATATGTCTAGATACCTAATGGCCATCCAATAAGATAAATGTTAAGATGTTGGTTGTGCCTGGATGAAGGATATTTTTATTTTATTTTTTCTTAATTTTTATTTTATTTTTTGTTTATTTTATTTTTCAGTTTTCCTCCCTGAGGGATTGCCACCTTATTGTGGTCAGGGGGTTTGTGTGCCTCAGTGACCCTAAGAGCTATACCAGCAGGAGCTTAGTCTTCAGGTGGGACACCCAAGTTGGACAGGTCTTAGGGTAGAGGCCTGACAAAGTGCAATCCATTTCTTTAGGTTGGGGGTTGGACACAGAACTAACAACCCAATTCCATGTAGAAAACACTGTTATCAACAACAAAACAAGCGGTGAGCACATTTGAAACCACGGTGCTTTGACACCCTCTATAGGGCACTCACACAGCCTCCCCACATCCTGCGAGTGAGTGAGTGAGTGAGTGACCTTTATTTGTCAGCTCTACCTATGGCAAAAATGTGCTGGAGCATGATGCCCCCTTCATATTTATGACTGCCCCCTCATATGTGCCTGCCTAGAACTGGGCTTGCTACTAACGTTAGCATGTGGAGCTAGCCTGTCGTAGCACATGGTGCAGCCTGAGCGGCAGGTAGTGGTAGAGGCCATTAGTTGAAGTACGTTCCGCCGGAGAAGTCGCAACAAAGCCGAAATATTTCATAGCTTGACTAACCGTGGTCGTTGCGGTGCTAAATGCTATTTCAGTCATGCAAGCCAGACACGTGCTAACCTAAATTCACCAAACTCTCTAAAATATAGATGCCAAAACAACCACACACGAAACACGAAAACCCGGTTTATATTCATTTACTTCTAAAATGACATATTACTACGGCAACACAATGGATTGCAAACGATTAGACTTACCTTTTCACTTTAACGCCTCAGTTGCCCCACGAAGTCGGTCATTCATTCACAGTCATAACCCAGATCCACAGTCAGAGTCAATGCCAAGTCTGCTAGGGGCGAGGGTGAACCCATAGATCACGTGGGTCACGCCTCTTACGTCGGTGACGGCATGACGTTTCCTTTTATTCTGGCACATGTACATTGCCTCCTTATGGGATCCAGTCAAATAAAGTTTACTCGATTGGGTTACATTCAGTGTATAATAAGCATATTCACATTATGTGAACTGTCTGCCAACTCACCTCTGACCCAAATCGCAGTGAAAATCATATAATGGGAACTAGGCTTTACTGTCCCTTCTGCATACTCAGACACTTACATACACGCACACAGACACAGACACAGACACAGACAGACAGACACAGACACAGACACAGACACAGACACACACACACACACACACACACACACACACAGATGGTGGTGAGCGAGGACAGCGAAAACACAGCCCAGTGTCCCTGGGCCCTCATCCTTCCTCCACCCATGCAACACCAGTCATTCCCACAGGACTGTTAACATCCTATTTACTCTGTTCAGTAATTATCAGATCAGCATGAAACACACTGGGGGCTTTTAACCCACTCTGTAAACACACACACACACACACACACACACACACACACACACACACACACACATGCACACATGTCCTGAGACTCCACACTCACACTGGTTGCAGATTACTCTGCTCTCAGAACAGTGATTTGGCTTGCTGTTTTATAGCAACCCCACCTTCAAACCCACAGTAGGGCACTAAGCTAACTCCAGTGATTGCTCCTCAGTGATGCATTAGGACAGAGTGCTGCACTAGGAGCTCAACACCCACTGGTATGTCTCCTCCACAGATGCTGGTGGGTCCCATGGGACAGCCATAGCCTCCAAGCATCCTCGCGTTGATTGTCAGTAAACGTGTTGACATAAATGTAGTGTGGCTGCTAGTAAGCTGCCAGCCAACAACCACTGTCAGACCTGTCACTATGAGACAGAGGCCAATTTTAGCTCATTACACCAAGATGTCTAACAATAGATTAAAACATAAAGATCACAGTGTTTTATTCAATTGAAAACCCAGTCATTAGCTGGGCAAATATCTCAGACATTTGAATGCAGCGTGGACACGTGTAATCTGTGATGGCCCCTTCCAGGCAATTGAAATTCATGACAGCTGTGAGGTAGTGTGATACTCATGTAAGCACAAAGCCTGCACATCTAATGTTTATTGATAGCAAAGCCTACATAGGCTGTTATTATTTCAAGGCAGTATGGTGAGGCTTAGTTTCAATGTCTGCATGTGTGTGTGCGTGTGCCACCTGTGTGTATGTGTACATGGCCTCAGTGTTTGTTTGTGTCACACAAAAAACAGATTAGTGAAAACACTAAAGGTAAAATAAGCAGCCTGACCTTGCTCTGAAAGTGAAAGGCAATCCTCTGAATGATCCGCGGGTCAGTAGCTTCGTCCTTCAGACAGTTAAAGTCTACCCCCCCCGCCCCATCCCCACCCCCATCCCCACTACCCTGCCTGTCTCCCTGTTTCCTCCTCTCTCTCTCTGTCTTTGCCTTTCTTCTCCAGTAGTTGCATTCACATTAAATCCCTCTTTTTCTGCACCTTATGTAAAACGTATTCTGTCTTATGTCTTAATGTGACACATACACACACACACGCACACGCACACACACACTCACACACACACACACACTTGATAGGCATGTCATCTTTTCATATCTGGTCTTTGAACACAGCTGTTCGTGTTATTTCAAGACGTGATTGTTCCTCATGACAAGCCGAGATGGCACTGATGTGTCTGATCTGCCGCTACACATCAAAGACAAATGAGCACAACGCAAAGGCAGCAGCAGATTCCAGCCATATTGAAGACTTCCCCCGCAAACTCTGCTGTGAAATATTTGACGCTTTAAGAGCGTAACCAAAGCAAGTTGCAAGGTGAGCACTGGCACCCCCAGTCTTTGGGCTAGTTTGCCACATAGAAAGTCAATGTGCTCATTCCATTTAAGCTGGTTATCCATTATCACTCCCAGATATTTATAGGAGCCAACCTGCTCAATTTTACAGTTGCCTATGACTACAGGGTCGTGTACACACACACCTCTGGGATCGAAGACCATCTCTTTAGTTTTTGTGAGGTTAGAGTGAGATGGTTCTTCTCACACCAGACCTGAAAAGTGTCAATTTCTTTATGGTACCCTGAGGAGGAAACATCTGCTTGTAGCAGGCTTAAGACAACAGTGTTGTCAGACAAAGTTATTTGGCTGGTCACTTGTGCACTCATTTGTGTATACTGTGAATAAAAAAGGAGAGCTCACAAATCCTTGAGGTACCCCAGTGCTACAGTATTTTACCTCTGATAGTGTTCCATTTACACTGACCTGTTGGGGTCTGTTTGTTAAGAGTGAGTGAAACCATTTAACTACAGAGGAATTTACATTCAGATCAATAAGCTTTTGGATAAGCAGCTGTGGACAGACAGTGTCAAATCTAGAGCTAACGTCTGCAAATAAGACCCTGGCGTAGGCCTTGGGGTCTTCAAGGTGTTTACTAATTAAGTGAGACACACTGACAATGGCATCTTCTGTGCTACGACCCGCTTTATATGCAAATTGGAGGGGGTCGAGGCTGGAGGATACCATAGGTTTAATCATGTTCACAATTATTTTTTCGAAACATTTCATGTCCGAGCTTGTTAAAGATATAGGTCTAAAATGCTTATTCTCTGTAGGACACAGTACCTTCAGAAGATATAAACAAGCTTTGTATCACTTTTGATAAGCTTTGTCCAATAATGATTCACAGAAAATTTGGTACCAATCGGAATGATGGTTTTAGAGGAGATGTCAAAAGTGTGTTTTTCAGAAATCACAAAGTGGCCCAAAATCTATCCAGGTAGACCTTAAAAGTTCTTGAGCATTCTTTATTTCAAGTCAATTGGACTTACGGTGTGAGGAGCGTGGCAGTTCCAAAATTGGTCCCAGGTCCCTTGTAAAATGAATTGGTCATTATCTTCAAAAGGCAATGAGATGTAGCATCATCAAGTTTTTGATAACTTTTGAAAAACTTGGTCCACTAACAATCAAAATCAAAGTTGCAAGCAGCGTTGGGCGGGACCTTGGACTCTTGCCGTTTCGGCCTCCAGCTCATGTAGACAGTGTGAATTATTTGTAAGAGTCGAAATGTCGAGAAAACAAGCAATGTCAAGAGTACACAAGGTCATTTTTGGCAATAGAGGGACTTAATATTACAGTACGTTACAATATGTATTTAACAGTCATAATCACAAAAGTAGCAACAGTATTATCAGTAATAAAGGCTGTAGTAGTATGTGAGAGATGGAAAACACTGATATATAATGTTTAGTTTAGTTTAGTTTATTTATTTATAGTTTCGTGGAAAATCCCCATTAATTGAATGTAGCAAAAAAAAAAAAAAAAACAGTAAATAGGGCAGCTGTAGCCGAGGTGGCTAATTTCCAGCTGTAGTCCCTGATGATGCTGATGATGATAGGCAACTTAAAATACAAATACAATACACAGAGGTCTGTGTGTGTCTGAGTGAAGCCGTTGTCATGGCGATTAATGAGCTGCATGCAGCAGAGGGAGAGACAAGCTGTGAGATCAGGCAGATTAACATGGCTTTAAAATGTCTCGAACTCCTTTAATTCCAAAACCGTGGGTCCAATCGTCAGTCTGAGCATACCAGCAGAGAGATACACTCATCCCGAATGCAGACATTGTTTTTATGTTTGTGGAGTCAAAAATGTAATCTTGGTCGCAAGTTTAAGATGTGTTGGCCCTCAGCTTTTTTCCAGAAATTTCTCCTCTCACTTTACATGGGAGTGGATGAGAAAAAAAATCAGCACTTGCTTGGAAGCTTTCCTACGTTTTTTGGTATAAATTGTGTATGTACAGTGAAAATTGTGGCCTTGGCAGCGAGTTAAAGACAAAAGTTTTAGCCGATTTTAGACCCCTCTCCACTGTAGCTCACAGCTGACAATTTCTCCACATTTGCTCATGGTACTTTGAGAGGCACAGATTAAAAATGGTAAAATACATGAAAAAGATGAAAACATGACTGAATAGATGAGACCTGTGGCAACATTTGAGAGTTGGAATAGAGTCTGTAGCATAAAATATGGAGAAGCTGTATAGGCTCAAAAAAGGCCAATGATTGGTCCCTTTCTCCATTCATTTCCTATGGGACAGCTTTCGAAGACTGTCAGGAGGTTTTGTGGCACGTCACCTTTAAGAGCCCATAAAATCCAAACCGTTCGAGTAGTGACAAGTTTTTCAAAACTTTTGTTCAGCAGTGTGTGAGCTGTCATGTGTGCGAGTTTGAAGCCGATACGATAAACGGTATAGGAGATAGTTTTTGAAAAGGAGGATTTTTGAGGCGAAATCTTACTGTGAAAGGGCAAATAGGTCACTTCCTGTTGGATTTAGGTCAGGGGTGTCAGTGCGTGATTTGTAGGTCTTGATGAGACGGTCTTGATTTTTGGTTTGATCTTTCTACGACATTCCTATGGGCTGCAGTGGCAATGTTAGTGTGCCTAGGTGGTGCTAGAGAGCCCATTCTGGCACTTTTGGGGTTAATTTTTTTCATGTTATCAAATTTTTCGCCAATCCTGACAAGTGTGCCAATTTTGGTGAGATTTTGAGCATGTTTAGGGATCAAATTTGGCCTCAAAGTGGTGGTGGGAGAAAGACTAAAGAATAAAGAATAAAGAAAGAAAGAATAAACGCACCAAAAACAATGTCGGCCGAGGTCCCTAATAAAATTTGGTAACAATCGGATCCATGGCTTAGGAGGCAATGTCAAAAATGTGTTATTCAAAATATTATAAGTGGTTTTGTGGTGTCCCCTATTGAGCAATTTCAAAATAATTTTGTACAGGTTGTTCATCGTTATGAAGCTTAGCCTACTGTTCCCTTTCAGTTGATTCACTTGGTACAACACATATACTATGGGATATCACACCCCTCTCGACCTACCTGGATACACCTCTATTCACGCCTTTTAAAGGGATAGTGCACCCAAAAATGAAAATTCAGCCATTATCTATTCACCCTCATCCCGAGGGAGGCTCTGGTGAAGTTTTAGAGTCCTCACATCCCTTGCGGAGATCGGCGGGGGGAGCAGCTAGCACACCTAATGGCTGAAGGCGCCCCAGACTAATGTCCAAGAATACAAAATTGAAACCACAAAATATCTCCAACATGCTCATCTGTAGTGATCCAAGTGTCCTGCAGCCCCGGCATAAAAAGTTGTTTCGAAAAACGCCATATGAACTCTGTTTTTAGCCTCATTGTAGCCTGCAGCTCTGACTGGTTCTCTGTGCTCTTGCGCGAGACCAGCGAAAGCATGAACTTTGCTTACCCGTGTTTACATCACGTGACACGTGCACCGCAGGGAGAGACAAGAGTAACCACAGTAGCTAAAAGATCATTTGCACTACGGTCTTTTAGCAAAGGACAGCCCAACATGTCTGAAGACTATGAAATTGAGGAGGAACAGCATTTCTTTGTTGAGCCGTATTTGTTTGAGCCCGAGTATACGGACGTGGAACTCAGGCTACTGGACGAAGCAGCCGTCGCAGCTCATGAGCCTAACCCTCAGCCAGCCGCAGAATACCGGAGTCGAGCACTGGAAACCTGGTGGTGTAGTTGTTTCAAATGCAAAGCAATGCCAATGGACGAGGAAAGTCTTTGCTGCTCAGACTGGGAATTGGCGATGCCTGCACCTGAGAATCTGGACATCAGTACTGACGAGACTGCTGCTCTTCAGAGACCGTGCATCACTGTGCATCACCGATCACCTTGAGTTTCCAACACTACTGACCCATGGTGTTCTGGAGACATTTTTTTACTTCCCCAAGATCAACTGGAAGAAAAGGCAGAGGTCCGCAGGACCAGATGGCAGGCTTTCAGAGGAGTAAATCATTAATTTCATTGCGGAGCACAGAGAGGCAGTTAGAGCTGCAGGCTACAATGAGGCTGAAAACAGAGTTCAAATGACGTTTTTCGAAACAACTTTTTATGTCGGGGCTGCAGGACACTTGGATCACTACGGATGAGCATGTTGAAGATATTTTGTGGTTTCAATTTTGTGTTCTTGGACGTTAGTCTGGGGCGCCGTCAGCCATTAGGTGTGCTAGCCATTCCCCCCGCCGATCTCCGCAAGGGATGTGAGGACTCTAAAACTTCACCAGAGCCTCCCTCGGCATGAGGTTGAGTAGATAATGGCTGAATTTTAATTTTTGGGTGCACTATCCCTTTAAGGCAGATGACTTGTGGTGACGTATGTGAAGCTCTGCCTACATACATGTACATATACACCCATCACCACAGTCATCCCTCAGTTCTTTAGCTCTTCACCTCACGGAGAACACCGCTACTGAGTTGAGCTAAGTGGCTACAGCCAGTTAGCACTGTTTTACCAAAAGGGCGCGGTTGGCTGACTTTAAGATGGAGTCTCCTATGAGTGTTAGCCAGCCGCTGGAGCTGGTCACTCACCTGAAGGATGAAAACGTGCTGGACATCAGCTTGGACATACATGGTTTGTTGAATGACGAACAAGAAACTTTATCATCGGACCAGGATGCTGCCACTACTGCGTGGGATGGTCAGGATGATACATTCTTTTTTCTCTGTGTTGCCCTGTGGCTGAGAGATTGGACATGGATTGGCCCTCTCCTCCCCTGGCTCAAAAATAGTCACGCTTTGCAGGATTTTTGCCTTTGTTCCCAGACTTTGTCTTGGAGTTACCTCGTCATTCAACAAACCACTGCCCACCCGCATCACAGTGCCCAGCTATGGACAGTACTTGGATTTGGATGGTGCAAACAAAGCTGGCTTGCTCACTCCTCCTCAATACAGAGCCGTCCCTGGCAGCTTATTTGGCCCCATCTCACAACCTCGATGTGGGGGCTGCGACAGCCCTCCCATCCAAACACTGCAGGTTCTCCGCGTCACAGTTGGAGAAGATTTACATAGCTGAGGCTCTGCCCATGTGCTGAGCTCTGTAAACATGCTCCAGACATACCAAGCCATGTGACTGGCGGAGCTTGGTGTGCTGGTCCTGTAGATGTAAAAATCGGTGCCTGGAATTGGGCCTGTAGGCTCCCGACCTTGTCCTCAACGTAGCTTCTCAGTTGTCCTCTGATATCGAACTGGTACCTTGGATTCAGTTAATCAATACTCAAAGAAACACTGGAGACAGGCAGAGTCCGATGCAATCGAGTTTAATGTGTTCACAAGCTTCAACACATACAACTCATCGAGTCAAGCCCCGGAGCCGAACTGAAAATCTACTTTCAGTGCGTCTGCTTTTATGCTGGTGGAGACTGGAGAGAGTCTCCACCTTCTTCTGCTAATCCATCCCACTTCAATGCAAAGCTATTGGTGGCAATCTTTTTCTTTTTGTCCAATCGTGAGCAGGCCCGATTTTAATGGTGTATCACTTTCATTTTGAGTGTGGATGTTCCCAAATTTTCCACCCTTAGCTTTGGATTTGCTTTCACTTTATTTTTAAAAAACATGTGAATCTTAGGGACTTTCTTTATGCAGTCCCTTGTGCTCTTATACAATATAACCTTTTAAATGTGCATCAGGTAGTACAAACATTTGAATGTGTGTGTGTGCTATCATTATACAGAATATGATAGGTTATGTGTGTGTTCTGTTGTGTGAATACCATGTTGACTCATAACTCTAATTTGTGAACACTTTAACATGTATAACAGTGCTTTAACACATATAGATGCATTTCAATCGGTTTTATAAGATCTTATACATAAAACATGGTTATATGATGGTTATATGGTTTTGTTTCTTGATCAATTTATGCAGTGTAACACTTTTACTTGATTAGGGATTAACTCTTACACTACAGTCCCTTCTGACAGTCCATTAGCACTGCTTCTCAACGAGGTCAGAGTGGCTATGCATTACATCCTTTGTGTGACCCACTTTGCAGCACTTGGAGGAAGAGGAGGAAGAAACCTCACTCATCCCAGCACTGGGATCAAGAGGAGAGGGGCTCCAGCAGCTGGGAGACACTGCAAGCTGCATATCAATCACCTAGAGCTACTAGCAGTTTCTCTAGCTCTAGCTCTAAGGCATTTTCTCCCGGGTTTGACAGGCCAACATGTTCTGATCAGGACGGACAACACAACAGTGGTTTCTTACATAAACAAATGGGGGGACCCATTCACTCACTGTGGGGCAGTGTTTATTTTCTGTCTCTCAGAGCCACCCATGTTCCTGGCTGCCGGAACTTGGAGGTAGACCTTCTGTCCAAGAGGGGACCCCTTGTAAGGGAGTGAAGGTTGCACTCATTGCTGGTGGCTAAAATATGGACTAATTTTTGGCAAGGCCGAGGAGGAGCTAATTGCAGCTCAGGCAAACACCCACTGTCCCCCTTTTTTTCCATGATGGGCCGCAACACGGCTCTGGCAGTAGATGAGCTAGCACACCCATGGCCAAACATGCTTCTGTATGCATTTCCCCCAGTGGAACTGATACCGCCAGCTCTGGAGAGGATTCACCAGCAGGGTCTGTCCCTGATTCTGGTGGTCCCTCGGTGGCCAGTAAAGTCTTGGTATGCCAAGATAATCAGCCTACTCATGGTGAGGCCGCTGCAGCTGCCTCTCCGCAGGGACCTTCTATCTCAAGAGTGGGGAGAGGTGCTTCATCTGCACCCAGAACTGTGGCAGCTGCATGCTTACCTATCGAGAGGTCGAATTTAATAGCTAAGGGTCTGCCCCAAGTGTGGTTGCAACGATCCAGAGTGCAAGGGGATCATCCACTAAAGGCCTATATGCCCATGAATGGCGGGTGTTTGAGCAATGGTGTCAGACCCGAAATGTGCTCCCATTTCAGTGCTCTATTGGAGATGTTTTGACGTTTCTTCATGAGCTGCTGGATAAGGGTCTGTCCTTCTCCACCATTAAGGTCTATTTGGTGGCCATATCTGCTTGTCATATCAGTTTTGATGGGGTGACAACAGGTGCTCACCCTCTGGCCATAAGTTTTTTGAAAGGAGTCCACCAGCCACGTCCCCTCATGGGATTTAGCCTTGGTGCTGGAGGCTCTTTGTGATCCCCCATTTGAGCTCATTGAGTCTGTCGATATGAAGTTTCTTTCATACAAGACTGCACTGCATCTCGCTTTAGCCTGTTGTGCCCGAATTTGGCATATTTTCCTCAGACTCTCTCTACAGCTTCTAGCTCTATAGCTTTCAAGCTCTTGAGTTTTTGTCCGTTTCCTTTCGAGGAGCAGAGGACGCTGCATTCCCTGTGTCCAGAGGGTGGACTACGTGCCTACATAGACCGCATTCGGAGTGTGAGGTTATGTGACCAGTTGTCTGTTTTGCTAAACAAGCCTAGGGTAAAGCCCTGTCTAAGCAGGGGCTTTCTCACTGGAATTGCTGCATATGCCAGCAATAGTTGTCCATTGCCCAGTGGCACCACATAGGAGAGAAAAGTTAGGACAATTCCAAGGGCCCCTGACTGACAGGGGCCCCAAAAATAGGTAGAAATTAATATAGAATTATTAAACCATCATAATTAAGATTTTTTTTTAAATATAGTTATAAAATTAATGATCTCTTTGTTTTTACTTGTTTTTGGCAGTAAAAGTTAAATATCCCCTTTGACCAAAAAAGTAAACATCCAGCAGTCAGCAGTTGCGCTAGAACGTTACAGTCATCATCATGCTACGTAGTACTAAAAGAAAATACGGTTTTCAAAAAAGGAAAGAGAGAAAGGAGAGAGAGGAGAGGCAAAAGAAAGGGTGTCAATATCTGAGCCAGTTTTTCTCCAAGAAAGGTGGGTAGCCTATAGTCTGTGGGTGGTAGAAATGAACCTGTTAGCTTAATGTCCATAGTGAAATAAACTAGCTACAGACTAGTGTTAGTATAAATTTCACTCCTTTTTAACCTACATTTAATCAGTGCAGGTGAATGTTTAGCAAGATATTCATATTAAATCAGTTGTCCCTGTCCCTGAGCAACATTGTGTTGAATGACATGCCAGTTAGCATCATTGCAGGAAGTCTGTCTCTTGCTCTTTTTTTACCATGACAAAAAAGAAAATGAAATATTTTTTAATTCAATTCAATTCAATAATTCAAACAAATTATTTTTTCCACATAATGATTATTATGAAACAAAAACAGCCCACAACTGTCTGTACTGGCTGCTGGACAGTTGGAAACATTAAGTAGCCTAACTCAGCCTGCATTAAATGTACAGGCAATATTAAAATAATCCAGTTAGATGCTTTCATTTAGATTGAATTATGGCTGTTAAATGACATGTATAGATACAGATTTTATTATTCCCATGAAGGGCAATTTATTTGAGCAGCTTGCACACACACACACACACACACACACACACACACACACACACACACACACACACACACACACACCCCTCTATATTCATTAAAGTATAATATAGTATAATATAATCATAATAATACAAGATATATATAATATTATAATATAATGTAATATAAGTTACTTTCCATCTTTTCTGTATTCTAGTTTTGCAGTAGGGGTTGGGGGCCACACACACACAAAACTTAAAACAAACTTTGTATTCATTAGAGTAATACGTATAATAACATGTAATATAGTCATAATATAATCATAATAATACAATATATATGTAATATTATAATATAATGTAATATAAGTTATAATATGATAAAATACTTACTTGTCAAGAGTAATGTCTTCTCCCCTGAGAAACATTTCCTCTGCAACAGAGTCATCAGATGAGATTTCACTGTCTTCCTCAGATACTTCTTTTTTTTAATTATTTATTATTTATTGTTTATTTGATGTGGACATCACAATTGCATTGGACGGACCAGATGCATTGTTTGAGTGTTTTAGCACACGTGCTAATTCGCAACACTTGTCCACAGGAGGCTTTTGAAATGATAAAATAATAAATGTAAAAGGAAAAGAAAAGAAAAAAATGAAGGGTACAGTAACATACAACACTAAAAGAGAAGCAATTTTTCAGATTAAAATAAATACATAAACTACAAAGCAAAGGCAACATGATCAAGCAATCAACCAATTAAAACTATTCATGTGAGCACTGTTGTTTTGATTTTAGCCATTGTTTAAGTCCTTTGTTAAAAGCATTACTGTTGGCTCTAATTTTAGTTTAGTGGGTGGAGAGTTCCAAAGTTTTGCCCCCTTTACAGAAAGAGCAGACTGACAGAATGAAGTCTTGTATCTTGGGACAAGACAGTCACCACTGGTGGAGGCTCATGTGGTCGCTCTGTGAGAGCTCTGACGCCTGATGGCCAGTTCAGAAAACAGTACTGACACATGATTATTTAGACATTTAAAAAACAATGTAAGAGTACTAAAATTCATAAAATTTTCAAAGGTGAGAAAGTTGTGTTTTCTTAAATTGCGGCAGTGATGCCATCTCATTGGTTTCTGGTCCATGATTTTTATTGCCTGCTTGTATATTGAGATTATAGGTTTTAATGTGGTTGAAGAAGCTTGTGACCATGATGTGATGCAATATGACAAATGGGAAAAAATCATTGCATGCATGTACAGTTTTGCAGCTTGATGTGACAGGTTCCTTCTAATAAAACGAAAGCAGTTAAGATTTGGTCTAACCTTGTTACAGATGTACTTAACCTGACTATCAAACTTTAAGTTCTTGTCCAAAATGATGCCTAGGTACTTGACTTCATTCACTTCATCGATGATTTCCTTCCTAATCCTGACCTCAAATACATCATGTGCGGGCCTATTACGCATGGAGAAGCACATGGATACAGTTTTTTTTGACATTAAGAGTTAGATGGGATAACTCGAGCCATTCAGAGATGTTCAATAAAGCCTGCGTCAGATGCTCACCTGCCAGGCTGGGTGTTTTAGTGGACACATAGATGACCGTGTCATCAGCGTACATCTGGCAGTTGACATCTGGACAGCAACTTGGTAGGTCGTTGATATACATTGTGAACAACAATGGACCAAGAACAGACCCTTGCGGTACTCCCATGCTGTTTGCATTCATATGTGACTTCACCCCATTGACCCTGACACATTGCTGTCTACCCCCGGATATGATTTGAGCCACTCCAAAGCTTCAGGTGACATTTTGAATTGATTTAGTTTCTTAAGTAGAATACTGTGGTTAACAGTGTCAAAGGCCTTTTTTAGATCCAAGAACACTGCCCCTACAACATTTCCTTTATCCAGAGAGGCTTTGATCTTCTCAAGCAGATAACAGTTTGCTGTTTCTGTGGAAGCTCCTAACTGGTCGTGTGAGATGTCAATCAAAAGCTCAGAGTGCAGGCTACATTTTGAATGCAGGACCAGCGGTAAACTCGCATGTAATCTGGAGTTACAACGAGAAATACAGCGGAGTTTTTAAATATTGACTGGTGCATTTCAAACGATGCAGCAGCGGTTTGTGGATATTTACTGGTATAATGATGTGTTTTGGACTAAATACTTTACTGGATTTGATCGACTGGACCTTTGTGAATGTAACAAGACCATGTTTGTGGAAATACTTTTGACCGGAGGATGACTATGAGGCTTCATTGGTGAGTCACATCAGCTTTGTAACTGTTTGTTTGTTTGTTTGTTTGTGTGTTTGTTTGTTTGTAGTCTGACAAAGGTGTTGATTGTACCTGCTGTGATGATTGTATCTTGAAATGGTTGGCATCAGTTGAATCACAAGAAGCTTAGCTTTCCAGGGATATGCGGCATGAGTAGCCCACGTGATATACACACTGTGTAAATGACGTCGTCTGTGTTTAAATACCCTCTGGGCTTGCGGGCGGGCCGTCGGAGTGGTAACAGACTAGACTTACCTGACTGTACCCTCTCACCCTTCTTTCTCTCATGCACCCCAGACCTCTCTGCACCATATGAGTAAATTATATCTCCCATCTTTTCTAACTTTTCTATTGCATTTCCTCTAAGCCTGTTTAAGATTACTGACAAATCTCTATGAACTATCTCCAATTCTTTACTGTCATTTGCCCTAGGCCATCTAACTCTAACCTTTTGCTCCGTGGTTCTCTCTCTGACTGGCATACTGACCTCAGTGTCACCTGCATCCTCTCTTACCACCCCCTGCTCCTCCTCCTCCTCAGTGGCAGTGTTACTGATATCCTTCTATCTGTCGCTGGACTTCATCCAACTGACTTGACTGACTTCTAAGGAAGTACTGATCAAGGATGAGGGCAGCAGGTGGGCCCCCCTATTTTAGGACGGCCTACAATGGAGAAATAAGGCACCTCCTTCCCTCTGCGAGCCTGGTAGTCCGCCTTAGGCAAGTGGTAGCACTCCCTTTGCCTCCTAGTTATGGGTCAAATAGCAACTGGGCAGCTCTGGGTGCTAGTAGGCCTACTGTAGGCTACAGTAACACTAAGTGTTAGCACAGTAACTGCGTAATCAATTTCCCCTCCTTGTGATTGTCTTCATTAACAAAATTGGTGCATACTTAAATAAAATATTTCAGAAAATTTGTAATATAAAAAATACTTGTCTTAATATGAGTGATCAACTGGGCAAGTTACATGGGGCTATCTATTATTTAATTTTTCACCCTATTTGTAGTGTTTTGCCTACATGGGTGTAAGTTTGTTTACAGAGTGATAACTATAATTTAGCTATTAGATAGGCAGGGCTATCATACCAAAATATAAACTAGAGACCTGTAGAGAGATAAAAATGCCAAAATTGTTTGGTCCCCGTGGGTGAAAAAAAAAGTTGTGAAAATTATCCCTTTAGCCCCTGTACTAATAAGTTGTGAAAATTATCCCTTTAGCCCCTGTACTAATAGGGACCCATTCTATTTGTCTGTTTGAAGTTCTGGCTGCACCAGTTACCTTCTATTTGTCTGTTTGAAGTTCTGGCTGCACCAGTTACCTGTCAGGGGCTGGTGACATCAGATGGTGAGGTGAATAATCTAATAACCTACTTTGATGATAAGATGACATTCTTTGGCACATATAAATGCAATTTTGGGGTGACTGGCTTATTTACATTAATAATGGCAAACACATATATACATGCCTTTTGGATTTTTTATTCCTTATTCCATGTCGACCTATAATTCATGTGTGTTTAGGTGTATACATTTTTTAAAAGGAGCAAGGTACTGATGAAATCTGTCTGTGAACATTCAGTCCAAATTTGGTGACATTCTGATAATTATTTCCCGAGATTCATGTGATAAGGCAGACACTGTCCCTTTTGGAGAAGCCTCAATTTTGACTATTTTCAATTTTGGGGAAGACCCAAAGATTATCCAAATTTTTTTATTAAGCTACTAGATAGGCAGGTCTATCATACCAAAATGTAAACTAGAGACATAGAGGATGTCAAAAATACCAAAAATTCTTTGGTCCCTTTAAGTGATATCAAAATCTGCCTTAGCCCCTGGACTACAAAGGGTGGTGAGTTTCCATCTCATATCCGACTCTGCAGGTTCAGCAGAGTGGGCAGGCAGGGAGTGCAACTCCAAGGAAGACTTTTGGGAGGATCAAAGAAAGACATCAGCATCAACCAGCCCATGAAGGACAGGTGAGGATGTCACAGATGGGGGAAGTAGATCAGTGTCTGAACCTGCAACAGTGGAGGACTGTTGCTGGACCCAGGATGATGTGCAGCCATTATCACACTCACTCACAGGAGAGGGACAAGAGAGGCCCTAACTGATGCAGCTACCGTATCCACAACTGACATTACAGTCTGAGGCTGACCAGACACAGAGGGGCCATTGGTCAAACTGGCAGTAGGATGAGAAGCATGATCATCCAGAGCTACATCCAAGGACAAAAAGTTGACTTGAGGAAACAAGCTGCAGTGCACCACATGTGTAGTGTGTAGAGTTTGATGACTGTCATTACGCTCACTTCTGCAACTCTGCTAAACATAATGGGTAACCCTATTGATAATGAGGTCTAATTTCTGGTAAAACAGGATGTCAGCCTTGGACAAAGGAGAGTCATCATGGCAAGGTGTAGTCAGTGTCATCAGGGCCCAGTATTTCAAAATTTATAATCTGGATCAGAATAATCCGGATAATGAAATCCTCCTTTTCTCAGTCAGGGATCAAGGTGATCCTGCTGACTTTTTCTGGGTATTTCAAAACATTGGCAGGGTGGATCACTTTGATCCCAATCTGACTGGATACGGATTTCGATCCCAATCTGACTGGATACGGATTTCCAAATCTCACGACTCCGCCCCCAGATCTGAAACGTTTCACCTTTGGGGGCGTGGCTTTCAGATTATGACGCGTTGCGCTCTGTCTCTATGGCAGACTCTTTCACGAAAGGAGCAGTTGGTAGTACAGCTTTCACATCAAAATGTAAATTTACCGTTACCTAATGAGTAGCGTTTTTAAGACCATACATACATACATGAACTCTTTAAACACCAACCTGTTCCCAGTTTAACCTTATGTTATTGCCAACACAGCAGATGTTTTAAAATAAATGTTTACATGTGTGCAGAGCAGACTGCTGCAGTATTGGAAAAATACACAGTACTAGAATGAATTATGCGGTTCATTCAGAAGTGTCAGTGGACTGAGTTGTTGTCCATGTGCTTATTATGTTAATCCCTGTGTTGTTTCTTGCACTCTATGCAAAGAAAATAATGTGCTATACAAATAAATTTGCTTTGCATTGCATTTCCTTCCCTTTGTCTGACCACAAACATATGTTGGATGTTTTGGTACAAACAAGTTACAATGTTAGGTGAAACTAGATGTTGAGAAATAGGTCTGTATTTGTTACTCTTATTTAGTATGGCCAAACAATATTTTTCTATGCTTGAAATTACTTACAACTAAAACACTAATTTAGATTAAGTGTAATGAACATCTTGAGCAACAATATCTAGGAGAAGTGGAGCTGAGGCTTTGTCAAATCCACCTCTGAGGTGGGATCCAAATAATCCTGAAATTTGGTATCAAATTGATCCAGATCTCTGCCTTAACATTTGAAATACCCAAATGCAGCCTTTATCTGGATTAAAGGGAGGATTGGATTACCAGATCTGAATCCTGATCTTCAGGATCAGTATCCTCTTGATCTGTGTTGAAATACCCAGTTTTCAGATCAGATCAGGATTTAATCCATTCCGGCCAGGATAATCCTATCAGATCACTTTGAAATACTGGGCCCAGGTGATCAGCCAGAGATACTGCACACTACCTTGGAGCAGACACCCAGTAGCTAAGAGAAGACAGAAGAGAGGAAATAGGCTCGTTCGAGATGTGCCAGGCCTGCGATCGGCGCACAATGCCGGTTAGTTTTGTGTCCTACTTTCATTGCGACTTGCTCTGATGTATTACAAAGGTGGACAGCGATAAAACCGCAAGAGCGAGGCGGACGCAGTTTTTAGAGCCAGGCGCTGCAGCTGCTCTCGACCGACTACACCGCCTGGCTCTCACCTGATCTAACAGCTGATTGGTTTAGATGTCGACAATATGACGTTTTCGATAAACTATTCATTTTTGTTGCATTTCAGAGATTAAGATTTTATTTGTCTGATTTGAAGGTTTATTCTGTAACAGAAAACGTGTCATGTGACTGATGGTGAAGTTTAGTTGTCAGAGACTGAATACATTCATCATAGACTATACAGAGTCTACTGTATATTACCATTGGAATGTTTAATTATTGAAGTATTTAACATCACACACTGAATACATTCATCATAACCTATACAGAGTCTACTGCATATTAAAGGGATAGTTCGACATTTTGGCAAATTCGCCTATTGTCGTAATCTCTATAGTCATATGAGTAGGTACATTACCTTTAATTGTTAGTGCCTGCTGTTCTGAGATCAGTGGGGCAGAGCTGCCCGCTGAAATGGAGGTGATCGGTACAGCCCCCTCTCTCCCTCAAAACTAATCAAATACACCATCAAATGACTCCAAAACGCTCTAGTGGAAAACACATGGCTTGCGCATTCCCACGCAATGAAATAATAATGTTAATTAAGTAACATTACGACACATGAAGCAAATACTTTCTTGAGTAAACCACTGGGCGGAGTGACACAGTGTGCACTTGAGACAATGCCGTTGTTATTGCTTGCAGCCTTGCATTTGAGATATCGTCAGCTGGACGCACCAGAATGTTTGAGAAAAGTTTACAGAGTCGTCGTCGTCGTCCTCCGCTTATCCGGGTCCGGGTCGCGGGGGCAGCAGCCTCAGCAAAGAAGCCCAGACAGTCCTCTCCCCAGCCACTTCCGTCAGCTCTTCTGCGGGAAACTCATTTCGGCCGCTTGTACTCGCAATCTCATTCTTTCGGTCACTACCCAGAGCTCATGACCATAGGTGAGGGTTGGAACGCAGATCGACAGGTAAATCGAGAGCTTCGCTTTCTGGCTGAGCTCCCTCTTCACCACAATGGACCGGTTAAGCGCCTGCATCACTGCTGACGCCACCCCAATCCGCCTTTCAATCTCCCGCTCCATCCTACCCTCACTCGTGAACAAGATCCTGAGATACTTAAACTCCTCCACCTGAGGAAGGACCTCCCCCCCGACCTGAAGTGGGCAATCCACCCTTTTCCGGCTGAGGATCATGGCCTCAGACTTGGAGGTGCTGATTCTCATCCCAGCCGCTTCACACTCGGCTGCGAACCGTCCCAGCGAGAGCTGGAGGTCACTGTTCGATGGAGCTAGGAGGACCACGTCATCCGCAA
>NC_065508.1:42037760-42061449 GCF_006386435.1 Epinephelus moara | reverse complement strand
GATGGAGCTAGGAGAACTACGTCATCCACAAAAAGCAGGGACGAGATCCTCCCGTCACCGAACCTGACACCCTCCACCACTCGGCTGCGCCTAGAAATTCTGTCCATGAAAGTTATGAACAGAACCGGTGACAAAGGGCAGCCCTGGCGGAGTCCAACCCTCACCGGGAACAGGTCCGACTTACTGCCAGCCACGCGAACCAGACTCATGCTCCTTTGGTACAGGGACTGGATGGCCCTTAGCAAGGGGCCACCAACCCCATACTCCCGGAGCACCCCCCACAGGATGCCCCTGGGGACACGGTCGTAAGCCTTCTCCAAATCCACAAAACACATGTGGACTGGTTGGGCAAACTCCCATGCCCCCTCCAGCACCCTGGCGAGGGTAAAGAGCTGGTCCACGGTTCCGCGTCCGGGACGAAAACCACATTGCTCCTCCTCAATCCGAGGTTCAACTATCGACCGGACCCTCTTCTCCAGCACCCTGGAGTAAACCTTACCGGGTAGGCTGAGGAGTGTGATCCCCCTGTAGTTGGAACACACCCTCTGGTCCCCTTTCTTGAAAATGGGAACCACCACCCCGGTCTGCCACTCCAGAGGCACTGCCCCCGATGTCCACGCAATGTTGCAGAGGCGTGTCAGCCAGGACAGCCCTACAACATCCAGAGCCTTGAGATATCCAGGACGAATCTCATCCACCCCCGGGGCTCCGCCGCCTCGGAGTTGTTTCACTACCTCAGCAACTTCTGCCCCAGAAATTGGACGACCCGCCCCCGAGACCCCCGTCTCTGTTTCCTCACTGGAATACGTGTTGGTGGGATTGAGGAGCTCCTCAAAGTATTCCTTCCACCGCCCGACAATGTCCTCAGTTGACGTCAGCAGCTCCCCGCCCCCACTGTAAACAGTGTGAGCAAGTTGCCGCCTTCCCCCCCTGAGGCGCCGGACGGTTTGCCAGAACCTCTTTGGAGCCGATCGATAGTCTTCCTCCATGGCCTCACCGAACTCCTCCCACGCCCGAGTTTTTGCCTCAACGACTGCCGCTGCTGCGCTCCGCTTGGCCCGCCGGTACCCGTCAGCTGCTTCCGGAGACCCACAGACCAACCATGCCCTGTAGGCCTCCTTCTTCAGCCTGACGGCTCCCCTCACCTCTGGTGTCCACCAGCGGGTTCGGGGATTACCGCCGCGACTGGCCCCAGCGGCCTTGCGGCCACAGCTCACAACAGCCGCCTCGACAATGGCAGAGCGGAACAAGGCCCATTCGGACTCAATGTCCCCCTCTGCCCTCGGGACGCGGTCGAAGCTCTCCCGGAGGTGGGAGTTGAAGATCATCTGGACAGGTTCTTCCGCCAGGCGTTCCCAGCAGACCCTCACTGTTCGTTTGGGCCTGCCAGGTCTGCGCGGCGTCCTCCCCCACCATCTGATCCAACTCACCACCAGGTGGTGATCAGTTGACAGCTCTGCTCCTCTCTTCACCCGAGTGTCCAGAACATATGGCCGCAGGTCAAATGATACGACTACAAAGTCGATCATTGACCTGCGACCTAGGCTGTCCTGGTGCCACGTGCACCGATGGACATCCTTATGTTTGAACATAGTGTTAGTTATGGCCAAAAGTTTACAGAGTGTTGTTGTAACTCATGGTTTACACATGTATTGTAAAAGGTTGCAGTAACAAGCCGAAGACATGGAGCAGAGTGAAGTTTCACATAGTACAAACCAAAAATACGGACAGGATGAAACAATGGCTATTTGTGCTGGACATTGACCCCAACACGCCTGTGGAAATGGTCCGGAAAATGTTTGTTCGCTCCAACCATTTTTTACCGGAGGACTACAGTGAAAGGATGGAGCGCAGAAGCTCAGGAATGGTTCAAATGCTTTTCTTGAAAGATACTGCCATACCATCTATTGGCATCACAAAATGAGCAGACGTGGGAAGTGATCGCTGTGTATTTTGCTCAGCAATCTCTCTGCTGTAACGTTACCTCCATGTTGAGTAACATTAGCCTACAACCCAAGCATGGTAAATAAGGCTAAAATGCAAATGTTGTTGTGGTTATGTTATGGATAAGTGATTGCCCAGAGCATATAGTGAAGTGACTGGTATTACTTCTCATTGTTGGGAATAAACAGACTGCCAGGGAACATTTTATGTTGTTGTTCCCTTAGGAGTTGTGGTGATTTATGAGTGTGGAGTTAGTATGTTCTCCCCGTGTTCTGGTGATTATTTTGAGGCATACTCTCGTCCCATCCCACCATCAACAATGTAACATACAGTCACTGGCCACTTTGTTAGGTAGACCTGTGCAATCCAGTAAAACGGCTATACAATGATTTTTTTCCCTGAAGCTTATACATTTTCAGTTATTGTTGACATTGTCTAGAAAGTGATGATTCTACTTTGTTTATTATTGAGGTCATAGTGAATGGTGGTGGTGTACTGGGGTGGCCTCCTAATTTTGTCTAATTGAGGGGGACAAAATATTAGGAACACTTTTAAATATATTGCACTCCAGTACACCAGCACCACCCACTACGACCTCAATAATAAAGTAGAATAATCACCTTTCTGACAATGTCAACAAAAACTGAAAATGTAAAAGCTTTGTAAACATAGAATGTGTGGCAGAGCTGTTGTATTGGATTGTATTAGATTGCACAGGTGTACCTAATGAAGTGGCCAGTAAGCCGCACATTTACACCACCAATCCATGCCTGGGTCTCCCCTCGGCCCCTGGTTGCTCGGCAGCCTCAGCCTCTCTTCTTGCTCTCTCTTCTTCCAAAACCTGTAACTCTTCCTCTGTATATTCTGGCTTCTTCTCAACAAACTTGTTTTGATGATGGGAGTAACTGCACTAAACATACGCTGTGTGAAATCACTCCGCCCAGCAAGTACTGTATGTCTGGAATGTAGTTCCGGCTGTGCATTTGGCTTCAAAACAACTCTGTTTCGTAATATTACATTATTATTTCATAGTGTGGTGAATGTGTAAGCTACAAGTTGTCCACAAGAGCATTTTGGAGTCATTTGATGGTGTATTTGATTAGTTTTGAGGGAGGGATGGGGCTGTATCATTCACCTCCATTTTGTGCGCCAAGCAGCAGGCAGCTCTGCCCCACCGATCTCAGAACAACAGGCACTGATAATGAAAGGTAATGTACAGTACCTACCCATATGACTATAAGGGTTACGGCAATAGGTGAATTTGCCAAAATGTCGAACTATCCCTTTAACACTGGACTGTTTTAATTATTGAAGTAACCTATTTAGCAACACACAGACTGGTGGTCAGTGGGATGTGAGGATTCTTAAAATAACATCTGTACAGATGTGAAGCCCTGACTGTATCTGACTGACTTTTAATGAAAGCTGTTGTCTTGTATAAAATATGAATAGTCAAACACAGTGTATTCAGCCTGTGTAGCTGAGGGGACAGGTCAAACTGATATGATGCTGATTTACAGGAGAGTTCATGTCAAGTGGTGGTTGAACCATGAACATAAATTACAGATCACCTGTAAAGCATTTTAATAAATCAGTCTATCATAATTAAAACAACTGGAGACTGAAAACAAACTGATATATGGGTCTGATTACTTTTTTAATGAATTAACATCATATCTGACAGGATGTAAGTGTGTCTGTGACTTTCTGTACGGAGTGAAGGCTGCTGGAAACTGTCGGGAAACTGTCCAACTTCACCGCAGCTTTTTGTCACCGCCTCCTGCTGCAGCCACCTGCTCTCATCTACTTTCCAGGTAAGGCGCAGTTCATCTCCAACGAGACTAATGTCATCTTCTGACAAGGAGACATAAACAGCAGCTTACAAGGGAGGGCCATCCAGTGATTGGGCTGGCAGGTCAAAGAGAAGGCGTCCTGCTCACTGACATCCTTTATATTACAGATTTGCTCCTGCAGCTCAATGTATGGCTCTGACAGCAGCCAGTAAGCCAAGGGCTTTGCAAATGGGTCCCTACTGAGGGCATCTTAGTTGGGACCAGTTTGCAAAACCCTGTTGCAAGACTGTTGCATTTAGCTTGCTGAGAACATACTTTATCTCAAGGGAGCATGGAGCGAGCTTGGAGATCCAGCGCTGCTCACAGGCATCCAGCTTTGGCTTGGTAAGGATGTGTTGCTGCGGGTGAGACTTGCTTGTGAAGGCTACTGATCTTGCCCACTCCTCATCAGATGAGCCCTGGGACAAGACAGCACCCAGACCATCCATGGAAGTATTGGTGGACAGGACGAGCAGCTTCTCAAAATCAGTGCTAGTGCCACACTGATGAGGAGTGCACTCTTGAGTTCCTGAAATGCTCTCCCACAAAAAAGAATCCAATTTTGGGGAGTTAACCAACGGAAGGCTCCAACTTTCCCCCGTCCATGACAACCCTTGATTCTCCTCTTCTGACTGTTAGTAAAAGCATAGAGTGGCTTAGCAACACAAGAGCATCCTTGGATAAAAGGCTGCTAAAACATCACTGTGGCATTTATGAGGTCGTTCTTTTGGTAGCTGGAGATGACCTTCACTTTGTCACCTCTAAACCGAAAAGCATCAACCACGTCTCCAAATAACCTTGCAGACTCTCTGAGAAAATAACACTTTTTCTGTGCAAGCTTCAGATTGCTGTCCCTCAGAAAACAACCCCCAGTCATTTTAGGGTATTTTACCCTGAAAGGTGCAAACACTAGAGTGTCATCATAAAAATGTTCAAATCTCCAAAAATGCTGAACTTGCTGAAATGCTGCACATAAAAGATGCTGGACTGTTGCACAGCCCTTGGGAAAATCTGTTGTACTCAGAAAGGCCGAGCGATGTGGTGAAGGTGGTGTGGTGTGTCAGTCTCATGGACGAAAATTTTGTAAAATCTCAATGTCATGGTACTGAAGAGTTTTTTTCCACCAAGTCCTGCAAGGCAGTCCTAATAAGGCAGCAGGACATCCTTAACAGTTTTGTTTACAGCCAGCAGAAGTTGGTGAAGATTCTCAAGTCCCCTGATTTCTTCCAGACCATCACCAGTGGCGAGTCATATTCACTGATGGACTTACTTAAGTTGCCTTTCCTCTCCATGTCAGACAGCACCTCTTTCAGCTTTTGATAGTGTGCTAGGGGAACTTGGCGAAACGGTGGACAAATTCCCTTGCTTCTATACTGTCCTGCTTGTCTTCTAAAGAAAATGTCCTCATAGATCCACATGAGCTCAGCCAATTTTCAGGTGGGGTCAGGTGTCTGAGGGGGCAGATTCCGTAGGGTGGATATAGAGTCACAGAGCTTTGTGTAGGATTGAGGATCTTTACTGGGACCCAGCAATCTCCCCTCATGGGTGTTATGTAATTACCAGAGCACAGTAAAAGAGGCTAAAAGGGAACACTTTTCAAAGATTATTTTATCCAACTGTCATAACTCACGCATATTATTTAAAACCATTGACTCTGTTCTTAATGCCCCACAGACTGTCTATGTGGAAGCCTCCTCTGAAATGTGTAATTCCCTTCTGCACTTTTTTATTGATAAGGTCGCCACCACAAGGGCTTTCATCTCAGCTCCTGCCTCCAACTCCTCTGTCTTTGTCCCTTGTTCTGCTGTTTTCAACCAGTTTGAGCCTGTGACTCTGTCATTCTTAGAAGATGTGGTTGGCCATATTAAGCCCTCAGGTTCCCCTCGTGATGCTGTCCCGCCTCGATTTTTTAAAGAGGTTTTTCCAAGCATAGGGCAGTCGATTCTTGCCATTATTAAAAGCAATCTGTCTTCCGGTGTGGTTCCTGCAAATTTTAAACATGCAGTAGTGCAACCTCTGATTAAGAAACCTGGGCTGGATCAGACTGTGTTGGCTAATTGTAGGCCTATTTCCAAGCTGTCATTCCTCTCAAAAATCTTGGAGAAAATTGTATATGCTCAGTTGAAACCTTTTCTGGATGAGCATGATATCATGGAGGTTTTTCAATCTGGTTTCAAAACCCTCCATAGTCCAGAGTCAGCATTGTTAAAGGAAATGGCCAGTTTAGAATGAAAATACAGACAGTACTTACTGACCCTCATGCCGACAAGAAGTCCAGTGTAGTTTTTTAATCCACAAAACTCGTTCAGGGTATCTGAGGATAACAGCTAGCTGGAATAACAGCTACACTTGAAGTGCATGGAACCCACATTTTGAAAATGTAATACAACTCCGCTAATGCATTTCAAAAACATCAGAACGGGTCCTCCGTTGTAATCCAAGTGCCCTGTAGCCGCAGCATGCAAAATTGACTTGAAAAGACGTAATTTATTCCACTTTTATAGCATAATTTCTCACCGTGGTCAGTTAGCCTACCCTGCAGGTGTGCTGTGGTTAAATGGCAACTCGCGCGAGACTCGAGAACTAGCACCACCACGAGCCATCAGCTAGTCTCGACTTCTTGTCGGAATGAGGGTCAGTAAGTACTGTCTGTATTTTCATTCTAAACTGGCCATTTCCTTTAAAGGTCTTTAATGACATCCTCTTAGCGTGTTATTCTGGTGAGTTTGTGATCCTTGCCCTGCTTGACTGAACCGCAGCGGTGGACCACAACATTTTAACATCTCATTTACAGCACTTAGTGGGCATTTGTGGTACGGCTCTAGAATGGCTTAGGTCTTATCAGGCTGATAGAACCATATGTGTAAGCCTTGGTGGATTTGAATCCTCCCCTGCTTCCCTGTCATGTGGGGTTCCACAGGGCTCAATTTTAGGGCCCCTGTTTTTTTTTCTCTTTATTTACTTCCTCTGGAATCCATTCTTAGAAAACATGGTATCTGTTTCCATTTTTATGCTGATGACAGTCAGATCTATGTACCTTTAAAGCAGAAGGATGCATTCTCAGTAAAACAACTTCTTGCATGTCTTAATGACATGAAAGCTTGGATGGCCTTAAACTTTATAAATTTTAATGAAAAGAAGACAAAATTGGTGGTGTTTGGACCCAGTGGATCCTGTGAGTCACCCCCTATTGACTTGGGCCCTTTGACACCATATGTGAAGCCCACAGCTATGAATCTGAGTTTTAGGATGGACAGTGATTTTAAACTGGATAGTCAAATTAGTGCAGTGGTGAAGTCCAGCTTTTATCATTTAAGGCGGTTGGCAAAAGTCAAACCCATTCTTGCCAGGCAGCATTTCGAAACAGTAGTCCATGCCTTTATTTCGTCTCGTCTGGACTACTGTAATGCACTGTACACTGGAATCAGCCAGTCTTTTCTCTGTCGTCTGCAGCTGGTTCAAAATGCCGCTGCACGACTTTTAACTGGAACACGACAAAGAGAGCACATAACACCTATTCTGGCCTCACTCCACTGGCTGCCTGTGCATTTTAGAGTTAATTTTAAAATTATTTTATTTGTTTTTAAATCTCTAAATGGTGTTGTCCCGCTTTACCTCTCTGAGCTGCTTCACCTTTATACTCCTTCCCAGTCTCTCAGATCAGCTGACCAGCTGCTCCTGGTGGTACCATCAGTCAGTCAGTCAGTTAATCAATCAATCAGTTTTATTTATAAAGCCCAATATCACAAATCACAATTTGCCTCACAGGGCTTTACAGCATATGACATCCCTCTGTCCTTTGGACCCTCGCAGCGGATAAGTTTTAAGTTTAAGTTTATTTACTTTGTTAATCCCCCTGAGGGGAAATTCAATGTTTTCACTCTTGCTTGTCAATTACACACAGGTCTGAAAGACACACACATGCACAAACAGGACCTATACATGCACAAATTGAAGAGATGTCAGAGTGAGGGGGCTGCCCTTGGCAGAGCGGTTGGGGGGTTCGGTGCCTTGCTGAAGGGCACCTCGGCAGTGCCCAGGAGGTGAACTGGCACCTCTCCAGCCACCAGTCCACACTCCGTATTTTGGTCCGGACGGGGACTCGAACTGGCGACCCTCCGGTTCCCAACCCAAGTCCCTATGGACTGAGCTACTGCCGCCCCAATAAGCATGACTTGAAAAGGGAGGATTCATGACGAAGTCACACTGTTTCTCAGCGAGAAAGACAGTGAGCCGGTCTGTGTCAACTTTCTTGAGAGCTTCTTTCATTTCATTCTTGGCCCCCACAAAGTTGCTTCCTTGGTCACATTTAACCTGACGAACTGTGCCACGTATAGCAATGAAACAGCGAAAACCATTAATGAAGGCATCTGTTGACAGATCAACACATCAAGCATTTCTATGTGTATAGCACGAGAGCAAAGGCAAGTGAGGAGAAGACCATATCTCTTGTACACCTTTCGTCCTTGTTTAGTGAAAAATGGCCCAAAACAGTTCATTCCACAGTATAAGAATGGCGGTGATGGATCCACACACTCTGGAGGGAGATCAGCCATTCTCTGTTCCTCTGTGGGCCTTCTGAGCCTCCTGCAATTCACACACTGATGAATATAAGATGCTACTGCTCAGTTGAGCCCAGGGATCCAGTTGCCATTTGCTCTTATTTCATTCATCGTGAAGCCCTTTTCTTGATGTTTAACCTTGTCATGATAATGAGAGATGATCATTTTGGTGATGTGGTGATCCTTCGGAATGATCTTAGGGGGCTCGACTGTGTTAGGAAGAGAGGATCCCCAAAGTCTCCCTCCCACCTTGAGTACACCATCTTTATCCAGGAAGGCATCCAGATGGTACAGCTTACTATGGGGTGGTAGTTGGACCCTTCCTTTGAGTGACTTAAGCTCCTCCTGATACACCTGCTGCTGCAGATCCTTAATAATGGCACGCTCAGCCCTCTCCCGTTCCATCACTGTGGTAAGTCCGCTGGATTTATCCTTGCTAACCCACCTGAGAATACGAGCCACAGCTCTGACAGCCTGAGACCACAATGAAAGATGTGACAGACGATCTACAAGGTTGACCTGCTCTGTGGCTCTTTTGTTCAGAACATGGGCCCTTTTAACTTCCGGGTCTCCAAGGGATAGCTCTGAGAACACCTCCCCAGGAGGTAATCCCTCTCTCTCCCATAGGAACTTAGGTCCTGTAAACCAGGTGGACGACAGTAGTTCACTGATGGTCAGGCCTCTAGAGGTATGGTCTGCAGGATTCTTATCAGATGAGATGTAACACCACTGTTGAGGATTAGTACTGAGATGTATTTTTTGCATCCTGTTTGACACAAAGGTCTGTACGACATCTATTGCACGTCTGTCCGTCCTGGAAGAGGGATCCCTCCTCAGTTGCTCTTCCTGAGGTTTCTACCGTTTTTTTTCCCCGTTAAAGGGTTTTTTTTGGGGAGTTTTTCCTTATCCGCTGCGAGGGTCATAAGGACAGAGGGATGTCGTATGCTGTAAAGCCCTGTGAGGCAAATTGTGATTTGTGATATTGGGCTTTATAAATAAAATTGAAATTGAAATTGAATTGAAATTGAAAACGTAGATAGATTTCAGTTTCAGTAGATATGGAGCTACACTGTAAGCCCGGATAAGTTGAATCTACTTGAAAAATTTGAGGAAACCGGTTACGTTAAAATAATTAAGTAATGTGTAATGAAAACTTATTATAAAATTTTAAGTTCAATACACTAAGTGCCAAGTAGATTTAACTTAAAATCATTTGTAATGTCAACTGCTTTATCCAATTATTCTACTTACTATCCTTAAGTTCAATGCACTAAATTCAAAGTTGATTTAACTTAAAATAATTTGTAATATCAATTGTTTTACCCATTTACCCCACTCAGTATCTTAAGTTAAAGTAAAGCAAAACAGAAGTATATTCTTTTTCTGTTTTATTTTAGAAGTGTTCAACAAATGAGACAGTCATACATTACACTGTCTGCAGCAAAATAAATACAGTGCAAAGGCTCACAGTGTACTCAGCATTTTGTTTCTCAGAGAGAATAACTTTTGTAAATTTCCATTAAGAAATGCAAAATATACATTGTTAGTGAACACAATAGCACCTAGTAACATCTCTGTTTGGTCCCAATGAACATTTAACAATTACTCACTTGAACACAGAAAAATATTTGAAAATGAGCATTGTCAGAAGACAATCAACAACTAAAAGCATCTGCTTGTTTCTGAGAGACCGAATATGTCTGAATACACAATTAAACAAAGATGGTGTAATGCACACAATAACAATGTTAACTTTTCCCTGGCCCCAGTGAAGATGGGAAAAACGTTTAGAAATTTTTAAAAGCTGGTCATTGAGAAAATTTAGGTGAACATCTAACTTATGGCAGATACATCAGAGTTATCACACTTATTCAGACCCAACCTTTTCAGCACTTTCCTAAAAGTGTCCTGAAGCAATTTTTTGTATGCTTGATTGCTGCTTGGATGAATCTGCAGCTGCGGAGGTCATAACTACCTCATATAACCCCAAATCAAAAAAAGTGAATTATCCCTTTAACCCTATTTGCTGCAAGTCTGTATCAAACAGGGACCTTGTAAAACAGAACTGTAAAATCAGTGCTAACACCATAAAACATGCACTGCAAATAGCGCACCAGCAAACATGTTAGTATAAAAGTGTACTGAATATCTGGAGCAGTAGTTTACCTATTCGGAACCCTGTTTTACACTGAGAGCTGATTTTTCAAGGTTTGTATTTTGGGTGCCAGCTCACTTTTACCCAGGTTGAACATTACCTGCTGAACAAAGTGGAAGGTATTTTTCATACACTTGGGGTAGTCAAGGTGCAGGGCATAAATCAGGCCGAAAAGGACATAGAAGGCCTGAGGCAGGTTTGCCAGTTCATGAGAGCTGAGAACTGAGAACTTTCTTGACCAATGCAGAGGATTCCCACTGGAGTCTGACTGTAGGAGTCCTTGTCAGTTGCATCCTAACAGCGAAAAAATAGATTGACAAGAAGAGAGCATCACATTTTTTTCAGTTTATGTTGTGTCATAAATCAATGATAGATGTATTCAAAAAATGTTTTTAGTTCAAAATGTGGCTATAAAATTAAAGTTCAAGTCTGTGAGACACTGAATACTGATCAAATGATTCTGGAAATCAGTGGCAGACAAGTCTTCATTAATGGCTGAAATTGAAAAACAAAATATGCACCTGCAGGATTTACAAAAAATAAAGTTACTTACGGAGGAGGTCTTGAAGAAAGCAGATGGATCATCCCCCAAGATGACCGGCAGTCCCCGAAGACAGAGGCACCTGATGTCTGTTGGTTCAGTGGTCTAGAGGATAGTGGGCATAGAGCACACAGTTTTGCAACATTACATGACAGGAAAGGCAGAGAACAGAAGGGTGAGAGATAGAAGAGGAACAATGAAACAAGGAGAGCAAAGCAGAGAGGTCAGGAGATGAGAGGAAATGAGGAGATTTGAGAATGGAGAGGAAAGGGAAGAGGAGAGCAGAGAAGAGGTGAGAAAAGGGGAGGAGAGGAGAGGAGAGGAGAGGCGAGGCGAGGCGAGGCGAGGAGAGGGGAGGAGAGGGGAGGAGAGGGGAGGAGGAGAGCAGAGGTCAACGCACCTTTGTCTGATGTAAAAGCTCAGCCAAAAGCTGGCCAGTGAGGCCCTTCTTCTTCCTGAAGAGGTCCATCAGGCTTGGGGAGAAATGGTCAAGTGCATCAAAGAAGTTCTCTCTGAGATTTTTCCCCACCACTCTGTTGAACTCATAACAAACCTGAAACATAAAGCATAGCAAACAATGTGCTACATTACATTTATACCACAGAAAGCCATCGTCATTTTTTGTAAATACTCAAAACAGTCACACAAACCTGGCTTTCTGTGAAAAGAGCTGGCCATCGATGTATTATCTGGCTGATGGCAGGCTTGTCTATGACAACTTCTTTTCTCCGAAGAGCAAACGTCACATCCATCTCCTTCTTGATGAGGGGTCCATTTGGCTTTCTCTTCATCATCACTGATCAGGACCTGGCAAGCTCCTTCCAGGTTGTGGTCATCCATCCCCTCTGGATATTCGGGTAGGAAATTTATTTCCCCTTTCCTTGCCTTCTTTATGTTTTTGTTGGGAGGATCGCCATCTGTAGTGTACCTTCCACGTTTACCACTGTTAACAGTGACATCAACTCGACCCAGCTGGCGCATTTTTGTTCTATAATTACCCATCTTGAACTTCACACTGTTCTTCCATCCATCCCAGCCAGAGGATGACCCTGATTCTTAAAGACACGGGTGAGTTTGTACTAAGGCTTTTGCAACAGCTTCAAAATGTTCCTTCTCTGGGTATGCTGTAAATGCATATATGGTCTCAGCCAGTTTCTCGAGGATATCATGTTTCAGTTCTTTTGTCACATTGAGATGGGTTCCATCCCTGAGATACAACAGGTTACCTTGACGCAGTCTATACTCAACATCAACAGAAAACTTGTGAATGTCGAATACCTCTGGCCACTGCAAACTTCTATCCAATGAGGAGTTGGACAGGATCTCGGTGTCTGCCTGGCTGTTTGTGTCACTAAATGATTCATTTTCTGCAGTGATTGGTGTAAGCTCAATCATTGGAATGATTTTGATGGTTGGCTTCTCTGGGAGCTCAGTGAGATCTGTAAGGTTGCACAGCGCGTTGTCAAATTCAGGATCTTCGTATTGTAAGGCGAAGTTGTAGTTTGCTTGGAGTGCACCTTTGAGCCAGCCAATCAAATCTTCAAGTGTGTCAGGTCGTGTTGTCATTGTCATCTTTCTTATATCTCCCTCAGAGACAATAACCCTCATGGTTAATTTCGGTTGCACAGCCATCTGAAGAAAAAAATAATAGGCATTTAGCAAATAACATATCGCCTCAATGTTACCATAAGTTCTCCTTGCACCCTGTACGCTGATAACGGGAGGACATCATTCAGCTCTGACATCTTAAGCACACACATAGAGGGGACATCACTATAGAGAAGTTGGTAAGATCTCAAATGCTCACAATACCATGCTGTCATTTTGTGGCAGACAAATAGAATTTCAGTGTTAGCTGCAACAATCTTTTCAATCTGGGCAAATTCAGGGAGACCTGAGCATGAGCCAGTAGAGAGTATCATGCTTGGATGGTACTTGATTCCATCTACACAAACAGTTGATGCCTCAAGAACTGATCCTGCCTTTGAAATGTTTTGAGCAATTGCTCTCTGAACATTCAAAGGGAAAGAGGCATGCAAAACTGGGGTAACTTTTGTCATCTCAACTGATGGTCTGAAAAATGAGCTACAGTCAAGATGGTAACTGGCTGCTTTTTGATGTTTTGTAGCAAGTGTCATGGCAACATTTTTGAAATTTTGTGCATTGCGAATTGCCTTTTTAAAGAATTTATGCTTGCCCTCGAAGCGCATTGTCCAAACCTCTGACAGCGGACCAAATTTCCTTACAAGGTGAGGGTAATGTTCCACATAGTGATGCTTTGGCCTTAAATGAAAATGTGGAAATGTTGACTGCAGCAGCTGTCTGTGCTCTGCTATCTTACAGTCCAGGAAATGTAGTGTCTCTTCAGTATGCCTTGGTGCCACAGCTAGCTCAACAATGTCTTTGAGAAGCATGAGAATTTCCCACGTGTTGTCACCCTCAGGGACACAGTGACCGATAAGAAAAGGAAGGAGCCTTATGAGACACCAATTCTCATGGGCATTTCCGCCAATGGTCCCTTTAGTGGAAAATCCCTTTCCAATAATCTGAGGTCGGTCTGTTTTGTCAGTGAATGTGTAGTTGAAGTACTTGATGGCCTGATTTAGCATATCTAGTATGAAAAACTTTTTACCTATCAGGTCTGTAAGACACAGGGACAACTCAGTTGGAACAATGCCTTCCAGGATGTCATGTAAGATGTCAGGAGGGTAACCGGTGACTGCATGAAAGTGTTTGAGATTCTCAGTTAAAGGACATGCCCTTTTCACACCATAAGTCTGACTCAGTCCTGGGTCCTCTTTCACCTCCTGCACCTGCCGATCATGCAAGTCTCTGTCTCTGAGCTGAAAGAATCCAGAACGTACCTCTTGTTGTTGAGTGTCCTTACTGCTTGCCAAACAGAATCTGCAGAACTTGTCAACAGTGAAGCTCTCCAGGAATCCTGCAAGGGAGTGGGCACCAAGGTTATCCGCGGCAACATACAAGACTGTGCCTTTCACACTTGCACCTAGTTGCTCCAGGTAAACACCATTTTGCTCCAATAACTTGAGATCATAGATAAGAGGTTGCAGAACCTTTGCATAACCACACTCTTTGACTGTGGACGTATTGCATAGTAAAGCAAGTTGGATTGAGTTGAGGGTAGACCTATATTTTGTTGGTATGTTTGCAATGACCCAGTATACTGCACACATTTTATGTTTAAGCTTTGATGTTCCAAGAGGATTGGCTACTTCAAAGTCATCAATGTAAAGGCCAAGAGCAATCGTGAACTCATCCCTTGCAAGAAGAGAGTTTTCATTAAAGTACTGCCCATCGACATACGATCTGTATTCCTGCAGGGCATGGACTTTTTCTGACATGGCTTTGTCTAACACGTCAGGTCTGTTAAGCAACTTCTGGAGCATGGGACCAATGGGGACATATGCAAGTGGTTTTTTGCCCTTTTCCACCACATATTCTATGGGGTTTACCAGTGGAAACTCTCTGCGTACATATGCTGCTCTTCTTTTAGTAGTTCCTAAGGATCCATCTTTGGCACAAAATGTCATCATGTTACTTTCCGACATGGCACTGGTAACCTCTCTCACAACTGCTTCATCCATGTCAGCATAGTATTTCTTCAGTACGGCCCTCACTCTGTTATGCAGAAGTGGCTGTGACAGCCTATCGATTTCACAAAGCTGTTGTATTGCTTCTTGCACAGTACTCTCTGGTATGTGCAGAACACTTTGCATCTTTAACAGAAGGGATGCTAGGTTGTGCTCAAGCTGTTTTTCTAAATAACCAAGATCATTCTCTCTGGCGTCTTCACTCACCTCTTCAAACTCCTCCACATGATCAACTTGTGACATTTGCTCTTGTGCAGCATCGCAGTCATGGCTTACATAATTACAACCAATGATTTCTGACTTGAACTTCTTCCAGTTCTGTTCCTTGTGTACTCTACTCTTGTGCATTTTGAAAGTGGAGTAGACACTGCTTTCAAAGTTACAATCTTTATAAGGGCACCTGACTTTATGGTTCACTTTAAAGTGTGCAGTACGTAGGTGAGTTAAGTAGTCAGTCTCAGAACAAGACTGAGCAAACCCACATGACAGACAGCAAAATTTAACTGGTACATCTGCACTTGGTTGCTGTTCCGGAGTTTTGGTATGAAGGCGGGACAAGTGTACTTTTAGTGCATTTAGTGATTTAAATGTACACAGACATTCCTGATGTAAACAGGGAAATGGCTCTGTTCTTGCATAACTTCCATGTTTTAGTCTATAATGTTTAAATAACTGTGCTCTCTTTTCACAGTTAAAAGGGCAATACTTACACCTTCACAGCATCTTGCCCTGGGACCTGCAATAGAAGAACACATAGACAAGGAACTTAGTTAGCTTATTACAACAATGTATCTGTATTTATTAATTAATCTGTAATTGGGACTGTTACTTCCAACTGAGTTACATTAAGGCCATACACCTGTATGTTTAATTTGTGTTCTCTTCTCAGGGCTCCAGACTGTGACCATTTGTTTAGTTGTAGTTGTACTATAATGACGTGACTTTATGATGTGCTGACCAAATACTTTTCGCTTAAAAAAACGGTGTCTTGTGTTTGAAAAAATTACAATTTATCTTAATGATTTTTTCTCTTAACATATCAGCCCACTTCGCTTGTCTCTAAAAGAAACTGGACAATGTTGTTGGTGTATACTGTCTGGTTATTAGCAAAGCATCTATCAGTAATACAAATAAGATGGAAAAAAAATATGAATGTGTTGCCTTGCCTGTTAATTTATGCTCCTACATTTTGTGCTGGTAACGTTACTCCTCAATAGCAAACACCAGTGTACCTGGTGGAAAAAATAAAAGTCTGGAGCCCTGATTCTGTTCAGTTAATTAAGTAATGTTATGATGGTAGCTAATATTGTTGAGTCACCTCCTGGACCTCATCGTTTTGTCACATGCATAAAAATAGCCGTTTTCCCAGCATTGTTCAATGACTAACCTTAATCTATTTCAATCAGCAGCCTTTTCATAATACAACAAGGTCGATAACATTAACTTCTTCACTCACCAGATTCAGTAGACTGCTGTATCCTTACAGCTAATGTTACTGCTCTCTCTGGGTGCAGTCGTTCGCGGTGCCTCCTGTGTTGGGGGGGGGCTCAACTCGGCGCGGTGTCTGCCACACTGTGGAAGGCGCTGGCAGCCAACAGGTGAAAGTGTCACGTTAAACTGCACTGAACAACGTTCATCTCTGCTTAAACAGCCCCTCGAGTGAGAAACGTAGCTTTTAGCTAACTTAGCAGAGTTAGCTAACCAGCTAAAATGCCCGCCCGTTGACTTGACAAAAAAATCCAATGAAAAGTAAAAGGTGAAAAATTTCAGAATTGGATGAAAACGAACTTTCCCACGTCTCACCAGCAGCCCCACAAATTCATCCACATTTGCACACGATAAATACTCCGCAGCAGCTTACATCCAGATTCAGCAGACAGCCGTCCTGTTGCCCTCCTCACTCCCCCACTGGCCCGCGGTGCTGTCTTCGTCTCTTCCCCGCGGGAGTACGGTGCCGACCTCCTCTCTCCTCCGCTGAAGCGCGATACTGTCCTCTCTCCCCCGCTATAGTGCAGTGCCGTTTTCCGCGGTACCTTCTGTGCTCACAGCCTCTCGAATGACACAAAATCCGACCAAAAGTATATAAAATGTCCGTCGAATCGGTTAAATTCAACTTTTTCACGTCTTGCCAGCAGCTCCAGAAAATGCACGGACATCTGCAATGTCACCGAACGTCACGTTCAATGCGTCAGGAAATAGCCAATCACGAGCTTCTGTTGTCTGACAGCGCAGTAAAACTTACTAATTCTAAGTTATTAAACTTAAAGTTATTCGTACATTCAAATATGTCTAGGTATTAAGAGAATGTACTTACATTTGATAGTAATGCAACAGAATATACTCACATAAGAATAGTAATGCAACCACACTTAAATCATTTAAGTATATTGTAATTACATTGTTTAATTAGATATGAAGTCCGGGTTTACAGTGTACGAAGCCTAAAGGATCATGCAGAGAGGCCACAGTGGACAATATGCCTCTGCGTATTGCAGGCTGGTCTGTCAGGTTGGTGTTGAACTTGAAGCAATCACGCTCTCTGAGCCATTGAAGCCCTAGTGCTCTCCCTGCAGGGACATCGCTGAAGGTGAGGTCAAGATTCCTGATGTCAGCTACACATTCAGAGGTTGGTAGGTTTTCCAGAACAGCTCTGTCATTAGAAATGAACTTGTGAAGTCGTAAACCACCCATAGCACACAGTTCTCGGGCCTCACATATCACCTGGATAGCCTCTTCTTTGGTTTTCCTGCTCATGACCCCATCATCTACATAGAAGTCTCTGAGGATGAATTGTGAACCAAGAGGGTACCGTTGACCGTTTTCTTGAGCAAGATGCCTTAAACCGTAGTTTGCACATCCAGGAGATGATACAGCACCGAAAAGATGCACCTTCATCCGAAACTCCCGAGGTGAAGCACTGAAGTCTGCTTTCTTCCATCACAGAAAGCGTAGATAATTTCTGTCAGCTTCGGGCACATAAAACTGATGGAACATCTTCTCTATATCGCACATCAGTGTGATGGGGTGCTGCCAAAACCGCATAAGGACACCTGTCAGACTGTTCATTAAGTCAGGTCCTGAGAGAAGATGGTCGTTCAGGCTGGTGTCCTTATATTTGGCAGAACAATCAAACACCACACGCAGCTTCTCTTGTTTCCTGGGGTGGTACACGCCATGATGTGGAATGTACCATTTTCTCCTGGTTTTTCATCATCCTCACACTCCTCTGCATCCCCCTTTTCTATGATTTCCTCCATGAATTTAACATAATGCTCTTTATACTTCACATCCTTTAACAACTTCCTTTTAAGGTGGTTAAGCCTAACAATGGCCAGTTGTTTGTTGTCAGGTAGAGGGGGTCTTTTCTTAAAGGGCAAGGACATTTCATAGTGGCCAATGTCGTTTTCCCTTATTCCCTCCTTCAGCATGTTCAGGAAGAGGATATCATCCTGAGACACCATTTTATCATCTGCTTTGACGTCCCTAAAGTCAAGTTCCAGAGCACGAATAGCATCTGCTGGGGTCATTAGGAGGAGCTCCTAACTGTGACTCTGTGACACAGACCAACAGGGCTTGGTGACTCAAAGCATGGTGACGAGCATCCAACTATACTCCATCCTAAGTCGGTCCTGATGCCATAAGGTTCCTCTTCCCTTCCTGTTATGACTTGCCTTGGTGCTAAAGCCCTTGAACAGTTATAACCAATCAAAAGTCTGATTTC
The DNA here is from genome assembly GCF_006386435.1 of Epinephelus moara. Classification (NCBI taxonomy): domain Eukaryota; kingdom Metazoa; phylum Chordata; class Actinopteri; order Perciformes; family Serranidae; genus Epinephelus; species Epinephelus moara. The sequence continues at coordinate 42,043,083 of NC_065508.1, read as the reverse complement.
ACAATCCAGGAGGGGAGGAATCTCATCAGCAATCACTGAGAGATGGTTCCATTGCTTTGCTGTCCCACATGTGGGAATGTGGTCCCGATTTACTGGGATACAGTCCTTGGTATAAACAGGGGGTAAATCAAAATGAACTGAGGAGGTATAACCTCTTACACGCAGCCCGGAAACTCTTTCACTGCTCAGAGTTGCATCCCTCTTGACGATGATAGTTAGCCTCAGTTTCACTGGACAGCTGTCTGCTGTCTGCAAAGAGTCACTCACTCCCTTGTCAATAAATGCACTTTCACTCTGGGTGTCAAGCAGAGCGTAGACCAGTCTTTCCATGTTGGAATCTTTGTTTGAAGACACCCATACTGGTACAATCATGGAGATGTTGGTAGATGAGCCTTGTCTAGCTACACTGAGGGACAATGCAGCTGCCTCATTTATGTTGACTTGTGCTGATGTCATAGGAGATTCCACAATTTCCCTTTTCCTGAAATTGTCATCATGGAGACATGTGGGATGTTTCCCTTTACAGTTGTCACAGAAGTGACGTGACGACAGTCCTTTGTACAGTGGCCAGGTTTCACGCATCCATAACAGAGCTTCCTTTCTTTGACATATTTCCTTCGTTCATCCAGAGACATGGACATGAATTTGGAACAAGCACAGGGCTGATGTTTGGCACTCAGAACATGCATGGAGGTTTTGTAGCTGTGTTGAATGGCATTTTATTCTCACAGTCCGTAGCAACTTGTGTATTAAGAGTGCTGGCCCTTCTCCCTCTGATATCCCTGAAATTGTGCCTTTCATTGGTTGGTTATGAAGAATGAAGAGCATGAAAGGAAGTTATGGGATTGCAGGCTATTTCAGCTTCTACTGAAATAAAAGCAGTGAAATCTTTGAAACCAGGAAAGTCTTGGGTGTTATGTAAGGCTTCTGTCACCTTTCGGTTCCAGTGGGAGGCTGCCCAATCAGGCAACTTCTTGACCAACTTCTGATTTTCCTCACAGTTGTTCAATATATGGAGACCTTTAACATGGGGCATAGCTTCCTCACAGGCATTCAGGAAATCAGAAAAGCTCCTGAGTCCTTAAGCGTCCTTTGGTTGAATTCTTGGCAATTTTGCAAGCCGCTCTCGGAAAGCTTTCTGTATGACGAATGGCTGACCATATCGTTGGTTCAATTTGTTCCAAGCATCCTTATAAGCCTCGTCGTCATTTCTGTAGAAGATCCCATCCAAAATTTTATGAGCCGGGCAGGCCACATATTTTTTCAGATAATAGAGTTTGTCAGCTGAAGAAATTCCTTTACGATCAATGAGTGAAACAAATGAAGCCTTCCACTCAATGAACTGAAGTGGATCACCAGTGAAGACAGGTGGCTCTGGCACGGGAAGCCTATTCAGGGCTATGCTGTCCTGTAAAGCTTGAGCGAGAGAAGACACATCTGCTTGTGAAGACAATGCTGCTTCAGGGGGGAGTGGAGGTGTGTGTTCTGCTCCAACACTGCCGTTAGACTCACTGCCAGTGTCTTGTGCTGCCTCCTGATCATAGGCGTCAAGCCTGGCTCCAGCTGCCTTTAGAGACCTTTCCACTTTAAGTCGGTCCAACTCACGCTTCTGTGTTTCAAGATCCCTTCTTTGCCGTTCCTCCAAAAGTTGAATCTTTTCCTTCTGTTTCTCTTCCTCCAGCATTGCTTCATATTCTGCCCTTTTAGCTGCTAGCTCAGCAGCTGCCTCTGCCCGTTTAGCTGCCATGTGTGAAGTTCTAGAATGATGGCTGGATGTGGAGCTCCCACGTGAGACTGTGGATCCATAAATGGAGTGAATATAGTCATACTTCAACAGCTCGCGGAGATGTTTCTTTGTCTGATCAGTGCCAAAATCTCCATCAATACCAGCAATCCTTTCATTTATTACTTTAATTATGCCAGCAGTCACTGCTTCACATGCGTCAGCTCTGCATCTTACCTTAGCTGGTGGTGTAAAGTGATTGCGAATTCCAATATAAATATTCATTACATTCTCCTTTCCCTTTTCCAGCATGTTGATGAGAGACCCCAGCTCGTCTTCAGTAATGTCAGATTTAAGCTGTTCCCTTGCCTTGCGGGCTTGACCTTTCTATTGTTCATACATGTGCTTGAACCTTTTTACCTTCTTTTCTGCTTCTCCTTGCTGAACGGCGAGCATTTTGTCTGTGGGTTTCCGTGGGCGGTCAGAATGTTGTGGACCTTCTGATTCCTCTTTTAACTGTTGTAATTTGTTTTGAAGATCAGTCAGAGTTTGCACTTTGGTTTCAGTTGCTGTTTTCAGGCGTTGTCTCTCTGCAGAGCCTGTGACCCTTTTGAGCAGATCTTTTAACTCTTCAGTATCACTGTTAAGAGTGTCAATCTGTTTCTCTAGTTCATCTACATTTGAAGGTAGGTCAGCTGACTCAATCATATTTAGCACTTTTGCACACGTAACAATTAATACCTTTGTTTAAACACCAAACAACTATAATAAAAAATAAAAAAAATATGCTTTTTTTAATTTATTTATTTATTTTGTTGATTAAGTTTGAAAACAGGACAACAACAATATTAAAAAACACCCTTTTTTTGTTTGTTTGTTTTTTGTTTTTTTTTGTTTAAACCCACGTCACATGTGCAGAGAAAAACAATATGAAATAATATAAATCAACACCAAAAATCAGTCCAGCAATAACAACAATAAAAGTCTTTCATATGTGTCAGCTATAGTCCTTTTGACAATGGGACAATGATCTTTAATAATTGTGTCCCTTTTATTTTTATTTTTTATTTTTTATTTTTTAATGTCTTTAAGTTCCTTCAGAGTGTAGATGTGTTGAGTATTAAGTCCTTAATGGATGAAAGTTCACTGAAGAAACACTCTTTTATAGCAGTTCCTCATAGTTTTGAATAATACTCAGAGGTTACTCACAGTTTCCGCTCCGTTTAATTGTCTGTGGTTACCGTCTATGACCGTCGCATCGGATCGCTGCAGCTGCTGCCCGTAGAGATGAACACTTCACCGTGGAATATCTTATGTTGTCTGTGCTGAAGAAACGTGGACCGTCATTTCCATGGCTGACATCAGGCGAGAGAGAAGTGTGCCACCACAAGACCCGTCGGCATGGACGTCGGCCAGGAACGCAGCATGGAGCAGGATCGATGAGGGACAAGCTCTTACTGTAGCATCTTCCATTGAATCAATGGCCACTCTCGAACTGATGGTTCATGAAGGAAATTATTCACTGGCGTTCTGTTTTTCCTTTTTCCATGAACACACCATAAGAGCTAAATTAAACAACAAAACAAACCTTAACACATTTCCATACCACAAGCAATAATAAATATAAACCATATAACTATGTAAAATTATGTTGGCACATTAACAAAGCATATGAAGGTATGTTGACATACAATATAAACAAAACACCCCGTCACAGTCAAACACCAAATGCAGATCGCAATACTGTGTGTTTTCAGATGATCACACATTAAAACAATCCTACAATCAGATTTCACATACCTTGTTTCCATATCAGCGAAACACTTACATGTGGCTTGAAACAAAGGGAGCCGAGCTCAAAAACAAACCACAGGGAAAAGTTTGGTAATTAATGCCAACAGGTGTGTAGCCTCTAGCATCCGATAAAAACAAGGAGTCAAGGGAAACCCCAACCTGCAAAATAAAAGCCCATGACCCCACTGGAAGAAAATACAAAATTCATTAACCTTCAAAACAAACAAAAACAGCGTGGATCAATTTTTCTGCATCTTTTCGGGTCAGGATATGCCTAATTTTTGCAATATTACGTAGATGAAAAAAATGCAGTCTGTGAGATTTGTTTTAAATGGGAAATAAAAGACTGAATTCTAAAAGGAAGCTCAGAGGGGACAGAGCCTTTTCTGTTGTAGCTCCTAACAGTCTGCCACTCCACGTTAGACAGGCTCCTTCTCTGTCCATTTTTAAAACTCGCCTTAAAACCCACTTTTACTCCTTGGCCTTCGACCCAGTATGAGACATTGATTCCCTTAATTTTGATTGCTTTTATTGTATGAAATTGCTTTTATTTGTTTTATTACTTTTATGGTATGACTGTTGTTTTTACTTGTGTCATATTGTACTTTGTAGTTGTATTTTATTGTTGTGATTCATTGTGTTATTGTTTGTTTATGTCCTATGTTTTCATATTTTATTTATTCTTGATGTATAGCATTTTGTTTCAGATGTGGTTGTTTTTAAGGTGCTTAAGAAATAAAGTTGGATTGGATTGGATTGGATTGGATTGGATTATGACCTGCCCCACCTGCCTCTTTGGGGCAGAAGAGGCAGACAAAGGCTTCATAATGATAGTGCTTCCTGGAGACACTGGAGCAGATGGCAGCAATTTCCCCCATACCACATATTACGGCTGTGGCAGTAAGTTGACAAATTAACGCAACTTGACTGTGCCAGTTTTGCCTGGCATCTCAGGAGCTGACCACCAGGAGTTGGAGTCCAGCAGCTGGAATGGGTCGGTGTCACTGAGGAAACATGCTCCCAGTGCTTCAAGTCTGACTTCTTCTCCTGTATGATGTGCTGCAGCGCACTGCATTCTCATTACCCAAGTTGTAGTTTGCCCAGGTACTTCAAATGTTGGCACAACAAATATAGATCCATAGATTTCAATATCCAAGTCAGCGATACATTTAGGCTGTGAAAGAAGGCCATTACAGCACAAAAGCACTGCACTCTTCAATACAGGTATAAGATTTTGCACAACACCAAAGACTCTCAGCTTGGATTCTGCATCTTCACTCAGCTGTCATGACTTGCTCCCTGAATCAAGTATCCCTCCCAGAGCAGACTGGCCACCAATGCCCACTGAAACATAAAACAGCTCACGTGCTCCTTCAACTCTTTAGGACCCCATAAGAATCACTCTCTTGCCATCAAGTAAGTTATTGCAGCAGTTGGCAAATACAGAGTGAGGATCTGGTGGACTTTTGAGGATATCTTCAACATTGCCCATATTGGCCCCTCATGACAAAGGCAATCTAGTTTAAATCCGCAGTGGAGCTAGTGACTGTGGGCAGTCACACCTCATATGACGGCAGAAAGATCCATGTCATGTTGTGATTTAACCAGAGTTCCTTTTCATTTTTCTCATGTGGCTATCCAAATGCATCTCTCATATCCAGAAACCTGGCCATATTTATTAGTAATTCAACACCCTGACAACCCAGAGTTGAGACCAGGAATCAGAGTCGTAGTCCTACACGCTTCTCTAGTATTATACAAATGGTGTCTGTCCTCTGTAGTGTAAAAGTCAAAACCCTCATCAGG
>NC_065508.1:42029926-42037260 GCF_006386435.1 Epinephelus moara | reverse complement strand
TCGCACCGCTAGGTGCTGGGGCCCTAATAATCATAAACAGCTCAATTACAATAGGGTCCTACGGACAAGTTCGTCGTCTCATGGACCCTAATAATAATAATAATAATGAACAGCGCGATTACAATAGGGTCCTACTGGAAGATCCGTTGGCCGAGGTCTCAAATAATAAACATACCAGAAACAATAGGGACTTTGTCTGTTGGCCGAGGTCCCCAATATTAGCTGCGAGCAGCATTGTGCTGGACCTCGGCCTCATGCCGTTTCGGCGTCCAGCTCACGTAGACAGTTAAAGACAAAAGTTTTAGACGATTTTAGACCCCTCTCCACTCTAGCTCACAGCTTGCTAAAACTTTAGATTTTGATAGGATATAATTTTTAAGAACTAAAGTCGGTCCCCTGGTGCTGTACTGTGGCTGTTTGTGGTTATGTGGTTCTTTAGCCTCTAAGGAGAGGTGCAACTGAATGCGAGAGGATGATAAATCACTCAATAAACCTCTGAACAATTTGTCCCCCTCACTTCTGAAATGATGGCTACGCCCCTGCTGAGTCCGTCACTTAGAGGGAGAGACAAGCTGTGTGAGAGCAGGCAGATGGAGGTGGCTTTGAAATGTCTCGAACTCCTCCCTTTAATTCCCAAACCGTGGGTCTAATTGTCAATCTGAGTATACCAGCAGAGAGATACACTTGTCCTGAACGCAGCTATATAGTTTACTGACATGCATTACGGCCGTGTTAGTGACATGCAGTAACAGGACACGAGAGAGAGAGAGAGAGAGAGAGAGAGAGAGAGAGAGAGAGAGAGAGAGAGAGAGAGAGAGAGAGAGAGAGAGAGAGAGAGAAGGTGCCCAGTGACATGAACCCCCCAGTGCCATGGGAGGTTGCAGCTGGGCTGTGTGAGATTGTGTGGTTTTGATTATGTGTTTGTGTGTGGTTACTTGACTGTTGACCAAAGAAATACTCTGATAAGTAAGTCACTTGTCATGCTGCATACTACATGTGCTACAATTACTTAGCACTATGTGTGTATAAGATTACAGTATGTTACAAAATGTATTTTACAGTCATAATCACAAAAGTAGCAACACTATTATAAGTAATAAAGGCTGTAGTAGTATGTGGGAGATGGAAAACACTGATATATAATATGTAGATGCTGTTTCAAATGGAGATTCTGCTGCTGTAATCTGTCCTTTAACGATTGTAACCACACACACACACACACACACACACACACACACACACACACACACACACACACACACACAGGCTTGTTTCTGTCAGAGTGAAGCCATTGTTAATTAATGACTGCATGTAGTTAGGTGAGAGCCCAAGCACTTGAAGATGGGTTTAAAATTTCTCAAACTAGTCCTTTGTGTTCCCAAACCGTGGGTCCAATCGTCAATCTAAAGATATCACCAGAGAGATACACTCGTTCCGATCTCAGACATATAGCTTTTATGTGTGTGGAGTCAAAAATGCGACCTTAGTCGCAAGTTAAAGATGTGTTGGCCCTCATCTTTTCTTCCGAAGATCATCATGAGGTTTTGTGTCCTGCACCTTTGAGCGCTTATAAAATCCAAACTGGTTAAGTAATGATAAAGTCATTCAGAAGTTTTGTTCACCAGTGGTAGAGCTGTCATGTGTGCGAGTTTGAAGCCGATACGATAAACGGTGTAGGAGAAAATATTTTTTGAAAAAAGAGAATTTTTGAAAAACGACATCTTACTTTGAAAGGGCAATAGCGCACTTCCTGTTGGATTTAGGTCAGTGTTTTTTTTAGGCATATTTTGACTAAGCTATTAAAACATGCCGCCAAATTGTTTCTGCAATTCATCAAAAGGGGTAAACGGTGTTGCCAAAGGAGAGTGTGGCCCAGCACAGATTTGAACATAAATGAATGACCGTCTCTCTGATGGTCATAAGACTTGTTAGTTATCTGTATGCAGGTGTTGTAAAGTGTCAGAGGTCCTGATATTTCGTAGCTTTCAACTTCCATCAGCTTATTCTGGCTTGAATCCCTAAACAGAGCTGAAACCCTTTTGTCTTTGGGCTGATTTATTATTGTTCTTCAGAAATGTTTTCTCAAAGTCCCATGAGTTGGTACAATGTAAGGACATTAAATTTTCACCAATGGTTGGAAGTAAAGTGCAAATGTTGCCAAAGAAATGTGACCCAAATTAACTTGATGGGGGCGCTACAATTAATAGTCAATTTTAAACAATCATAATTTCTACACTGTAAGTCGGATTGATTTGAAATTTGCCGCACAGGTCCAGCTCTATGTGCTCTAGACAAAACTTTAGAACTATTAAGGTCCACATGACTAGATTTCCCATCATTTTAATTTTTTGGAAGAACACATTTTTGACCTCTCCTTCTAAACTGTAGGTCTCATTTGAGGGCTTAAATGCAACATTGGGTGTTGCATATCACCAATCAGACCATAAATCAGAAATTGTTTTTCTAATCATACAAAACAAAATGTTACGACTATAACTTCTGTTCCCTGAAGGAGAGGAATGAGATACAAGACATATACTATTGGATATAACGCCCCTCGTGACCTACCTGAAGACACCTCTGTTCACACTTTTTAAGGCAGATGACCTGGGGTGATATATGTGAGGCTCTACCTACACATATGTACATACTAGGGGTGTAACGGTACACAAAAATCTCGGTTCGGTATGTACCTCGGTACACAAGTCACGGTTCGGTTTTTTTCGGTACAGTAATGAAAAAAATAGACAACTATTAAATATCTTTTACTTATTGGTAACCTTATTAAAACATACCACCACAGCAGTTAACTCTTTTTACACAATTTTTGAATGACACAAATATATATAAAATCCTGCTTTTTCACATTGTTTGAATGAAAATAGAAATATAAAAGTGAAAAATAAAATCCTGCTGTTTTTTTAACACATTTTTTGAATGAAAAATATAAATATACATTTCTGCTTTAACAGTTTTACTCATTTAAAATAAAAAGTATAGTGCAGCTGGTCAGTTTTAAAGTCTGCTCAGATTCAGTTTTACTAGGAACTTACTTAGCTTTCCCACTTTGTTAAAGTGCAGTAAACAAAACATGCTTATATCTAAAGTGCAGCTTAAACAATTTTACTCAACTCCAATGGCGTTGGTTATTTCGCATATTAGCGCGATAGTCAGGGAAACGCTCTTTCTTTTTAAACGACGACGATATCGTAGTTTGCACCAGATTGCTTTTTCTAGTCGCGCCGGTTAACGTTCAAACTCGAGTGGTGTTGCTTTAGATGCGTTAGCATGTTAGACGTGTTTCCAAGTACATACCCGACCGCTGTTCTGCAGTGCCGGCACACTGCTTTTGTCTCGTCCACTTGTTTATTTCAATCTTCGTATTTTACCCTGAAACCAAAGTGTTCCCAAATGGAGGACTGTTTGCAGCAGGGTCTTAATAATCATTAATAATAATTAATAATTATGTTAAATAACGTTACTTAATTAACATTAAATCACCTCGTGGGGCACCATTCCCAGAAAGGGAAAATGATAGCCAGTTAAAGATATCAGTCTCATAAAATACGCTAACCAAAATTAACAGTAAAGCTTGAAGGATTTAGGAGTTCTTGATGCAGCAGAGGTTGATTATTCATTAACCCTTGTGCAGGTGTGGTGATCAAAGGGCCCTTTGGCCTACAAAACAAAATGGCTGTTAGAACTACAAGATGGCCGAATCAAAGCTGGCTTCTGATCGGGGGAGGTCTTGTCTGACCGTGTGGTCAGGACAAAGATAGAGGAAAAGAAACGAGAACTTTGAGTTGCCTCTTTGGGTCTAGCTCTGTTGAAAGCCTGTTTGTTAATGAGTATATGTCAATGTGACGTGTGTTGCAAACGATCTGGATTAGTGCAGAGATTGTTTAGTTGTGCGCAAGAATCTGTCTGTGAACAGCATTAGCAAACTAAACACTTAGCTTTGGCAAAGCCAACTAACCAATGACCTAACTGCAAACAATCACAACAATAACTCAATGATAGCATTAAATCACATACAACAAGTTAAACAGTCTTGCTTAGCCTGTAAAGCTGTGATAAAGCTATGCACAGTTGTTACGTTACCGATCCATGAATGGATGGAAGAAAGAGTCGCTTTGGTGGTGTGCTGCTTTGTTAGCTGGCAGAGGAAAGTGGGAAAGAGCTGTGGTTCCAGATGCAATCTTTGTTGTGTCCTTTGTTCCAAACGTGAAACTCCGAGGAAGCTGGTTGCTCAGGGTCTTTGCAGAGTTAGACGCTATGTGCCAACTCAACTCGGTTCTTTTTGTTGCAAGAAAGTTAGTTGCAAACCTTGTGCTTGCAAATCTAATTTCTCTGGTTCAGGTTTCCCTCTGCCTTGAGCATGGACGTCGTTAGACCTGGGCATTCCCGGTTATAGCCCTAGATCTTTTGGGCTCAGCCCCTGATCTTTAAAACCTCCGTTGTTGTTTTTTTTGTTTGTTTGTTTTACTAATAAAGCACCTTGTTTCCAACTTAAAGTCCACGGCACAGCACAGGAGCACAACAGCATAGCAGCACTGCAGCACAAAACACACTCACTGACACACCAGTTTACATGGCATATGCCCATATATGGGCAGTCAGGATGATAACTTGTTACAATTTTCAAGGGCAACGTCAGTAGGCGACTCTGTATTACAGTTGTATTTATTGTGCATACTGGTCCCCTCCAACCCCTGATAACGTTTCCACTAGGGATGGGCATCAATTTTCGATTATCAATGATCGATTGTTAAGGATTTTGATCGATCACAAATAATTTTGCTCGATAGTTGGAGTGTTTCCCCTACAGTCCTACACGCCCAGCGAGCTGCCGTGCCTACGAAACCCCCTGCGGACCTATGCCAGGCAAAAAATCATAAACAGACAGAGGCTCTCATCGCTCTCCAAAGCCTCGGCAGCTTCCCTTGAGGCCTCTGAAAACACTACACCATTGAAAGACGGAGGTTTCGCTGAAAACTGAAGCCTGTAACCCCTGGCTGGCAACGGTTGTAAACATCCAGGGATGAACTGCACATGCGCGCCATTCTTCCTCTTTGGCCTGGGGGGTTGAAGCTCAAAACTGGGACAGCTGCGCTCTCTTGCGCTGACAGTCTGCACTGCATTCTTTTGTTTTCTCTCTTTTGAAATACTCGCTTATCAATTAATTGATAATTGATAGTTAATTTTTTGGATGATCGAATAATGAATTTTTAAAGATATTTTTTAGGGCATTTTTTTGCCTTTAATTGATAGGATAGTGAAGTGTGAAAGGGGAAGAGAGAGAGGGAGAGACATGCAGCAAAGTACCACAGGCTGGAGTCGAACCCGGGCCGCTGCGGCAACAACCTTGTACATGGGGCGCCTGCTCTACCACTAAGCCACCGACGCCCCCGAATAATGAATTTTGATTCATTTTGTCCATCCCTAGTTTCCACCAGCTCAGGTTCGTAAAAACAAAATAAAGTGCAAGCTAGCTTAAATCAATGCTGGGCTGGGCTCACCGAGTTGCCACGTTTTACTTGTACACATACAACTGTCCGTTTCATCAAAGGGGCTGTCACATCAAAAATCTAAAACAGAACAAAAGTGTGTGATGATGACCAACTGGCTGCTGCACAGATATCATGTATAAAGTCTGTATTTATTTATCAAAACAAGTGCAATTGTAAAACAAAAAAACAAAAAAAATCCTAATTGCACTACTAACCAGTGCCATTTCAAATTGAACTCATATTTTGCAAGAATATTCTTCTTTTCAAACTACTCCTTTACAGAATAAACACATTTGAAAAAAACAGGTGCAACAGTAATTATTTGTACAAAAAGTGCTAACATTGTATTTCCATAGCATATTGCACTTTAACTAGTTAACTAGTTTCACTGCAGTTTCTGTCCCGTCTTGTATTTATCTCATCTCATATTGCCTGTGTGTGTGTGTGTTTGTGTGTGTGTGAGAGTGAGAGAGAGGGGGGGGGGGGGGCATAAATACATGAACACAACAATGAACAGGGTTGTGCTTTTTATATGTCAGGGCCCTATGCTACATTGCATTTGCAAAAGACCAAATTGGCCATAAGTGTGTCAGTCATTTATGCACGATGGGGACGTAGTATGATGCCACCATGGCTGAAAACTCGCTTCGCTGGAGCACTGGAGGCAGGCACTGCCAAGACTCCTTCGGCTATGTCAAGGTAGTGCTTCTTATGGTATGCAGCATAAAGGTCATCTTGCTTTTCTTCATCAACAAGAGGCACAGGTTGCTCAGTCTCTGCAGCATCTTGCAAGATCAATTCTGGCAAAACATGTAAAAACAATAGCAAGAACAAAAGAGCCCTTATTACCATTTGTGTTGGTGATGCACTGTGTTAGACTGAAATACATAATTATTGTTGCAGTCAATTGGATCAGATTATGAGGGAAAAAGTTACATTACATTCTGTAATATTTATCTTTAACTCGTTGTGCCACCTCTGCCTTGACATCACGATTGACCAGCACATGGGGCTCCACCCACAACAGAGAAAATGCTGGACCCAAGGCAGCTGCTTTGAGGTAGTGATCCCATCTTGTGTCCTGGCCATTTTCACGTTGATGAAGATTCCAAGAAATCTTTTGTTCAGGGATGCCTGGAGACTTCTGACCAGGACGCTCAGGAAACTGACTTGAGGCTTCAGTTTCTCAAGGTGGTGATTGAGGGACAAGACGGATGGAACAACAGCACTGATTGTAATGACCCTCTCCCCCTGTGTCAAATCAGTTGCTTCTCCAAATGGCTTCAAGATGTCCACCAACTCCTTCAACAGATTCCACTCCCGTGCTGTGAATGACAACTCCTTGTGCCCAGCCTTTTCTAGAACAGCACAGAGCTTTAGATAATTGCACTGGAGAACTGCCTTCACTTGCCTTAGTGTTGAGTTCCATCTTGTGTTGACTGCAGCAGGGATGCCTTTCTGTTCCCCAAATTTAGCATCAAACGCATCTTTGAATATTGTGCTTGTGTGCAGCAGTGAGCTGAGTTTTGATAACTTTGAAAGAGAAGGAGATACCACTTTTGTTTCTTTCAAACCGTCTCCCACCACCAGCTGAAGAGTGTGCGAAAAACACAACCTGATCTTACAGAAATACGTGAAATGACCACGACCTCTTAACACCGCATTCCGTGGTGGCAGCACGTAATGGGTTGAAATTACGTGCGCCCACCACGAAAACAATGCCAATGTAAAGTCAATTAGGATCCTCTCCCGTGGTGGACACACGGATTCCCTGATTCAATTACGTCACGTCAACCTCGTTTTCCTCAATGATATCTTTAACAT